>NW_016924490.1:0-512 GCF_001483705.2 Eufriesea mexicana
AGGACAGCAAAAGTGGTCTCGGCTCGTTACAATGAGACAGGTTACGTTTGATTAGGTTGGGTCAGGCTAAGTGTGTTCCGGATGGCTTTACCTTTTGTGCTGTACATTGCCACACGTTGGATATCTGCAGTCTTCTATGCTCTAATGTGTCCAGCTTGACTCTAGCGGGGGCGACAATAGGGGTCTCGGCACGTTAGGTTGAGCCATGTTACGTTTGGTTATATTACGGTTGGTTAGGTTAGGAGAGGATAGCTTTGACTTCAGTGCTATGTTCTGCTATTAGGCAGATTTCTGCCCACTACAGTGCCTTAATATTAATTGCTCTCGGAAGGCCAGCAACAGAGGTCTCGGCTCGTTACGTTGAGTCCAGTTACGTTCGGTTAGGTCGGGTTAGGCAATGTTTGGTCAGGGTAGCTTTAACTTTTGCGCCGTACGCAGCTATTCGGAAGATCTCTGCGCTCTACTGTGCTCTAGCATGTCCTGCTTGGCTCTGGAGGGGGCAACAGTATCGG
>NW_016924491.1:0-238 GCF_001483705.2 Eufriesea mexicana
GGTTAGGAAAGGTTTGTGTAGGCTGGATTTGGTTATGTTAGGTTTGCTATATCTTGGGTAGGTTTGGCTAGGATAGGATTTCAAAGCTAGGATAGGTTAGCTGAGGTTAGGTTAGGTTAGGTTAAGTCAGATTAGGTCAGGTCTCATCAGGTCCGGTCAGGCAAGGCCATGTCATGTCAGGTCAGGTCAGGTCAGTTAGTTCATGTCAGGTCAGGAAAGGCCATGTCTGGTCTGGCCA
>NW_016924492.1:0-1426 GCF_001483705.2 Eufriesea mexicana
TTGACTGGAAAATTCAATTTTATTGACATTTTCGACAAATAACGTGGTGAGCTAATTTCCATCAATAAATAAGGAGGTATGATTCTATTGGAATGCTGTAGCCATTGCAATACTATGGAATCTGTCCTGAAAACTCCGTTTTATTTAAATTTCCGACTGATATCGTGGTGAGCTAATTTTCTTGCATAAATAAGAAGGAAAGATGCTATTGGCATGCTGGAGCCATTGCAATGCTATAAAATCTGTCTGGAAAATTCAATTTTATTCACATTCTCAACTAATATCGTGGTGAAGCTAATTTTCTTGTATAAATAAGGAGGAACGATTACATTGGCATGCTGCAGCCATTGCAATGCGATAGAATCTGACTGGAAAATTCAGTTTTATTGACATTTTCGGCTAACATCGTGAAGAGCTAATTTTGTTCAATAAATAAGGAGAAAAGATTGTAATGGCATGCATTAGCCACTGGAATGCGATAGAAACTGACAAGAAAATTCAGTTTTATTGACATTTTCGACTAATATCGTGGGGAGATAATTTTGTTCAATAAATAAGGAGGAAAGATTCTATTGGCACTATATAGCCATTGCAATGCTATAGAATCTGACTGGAAAATACAGTTTTATCGACATTTTCAGCTAATATCGTGTTGCGCTAATTATCTTGCATAAATAAGGAGGAAAGACTCCATTGGCATGCTATAGCCACTGCAATGCTGTAGAATCTGACTGGAAAATTCAATTTTATTGACATTTTCGTTTAATATCGCGGTGAGCTAATTTTCTTGCACAAATAAGTTGGAATGATTCCATTGGCATGCTGTAGCCATTGCAATGCCATGAAATTTGACTAGAAAATTCAATTTTATTGGCATTCACGACTCATACCGTGCTGAGTTAATTTTCTTGAATAAATAAGGAGGAAAGATTCTGTTGATATGCTGCAGCCATTGCAATGCGATAGAATCTGACTGGAAAATACAATTTTATTGACATTCCCGACTAATATCGTGGTGAGCTAATTTCCATCCATAAATAAGGAGGAATGGTTCTATTGGCATGCTATAGCCATTGCAATGCTATAGAATCTCTCCTGAAAATACCATTTTATTGAAATTTTCGACTGATATCGTGGTGAGCTAATTTTCTTGCATAAATAAGGAGGAAAGATTGCATTGGCAAGCTATAGCCATTGCAGTGATGTAGAATGTGACCGGAAAATTCACTTTTGATGACATTTTCGACTAATATCGTGTTGAGCTAATTATCTTGCATAAATGAGGGGGAAAGATTACATTCGCATGCTATAGTCATTGCAATGCGATAGAATGTGACTGAAAAATAAAATTTTATTGTCACTTTCGACTAATATCGTGTTGAGCTTATTTTCTTGCATGAATAAGGGGAAAAGATACTATTGGCAT
>NW_016924493.1:0-211 GCF_001483705.2 Eufriesea mexicana
ACCTTACCAGACTTGACATGACCTGACATGTCCTGACCTGACCTGACCTGATCTGACCTGGCCTGATCTGACCTGACCTGAGCTGACCTGACCTGATCTGTCCTGACTGCTCTGACCTGAGCTGACCTGACCTGTCCTGACCTGACGTGTCATCTCCTTACCTGAACTGTACTGACCTGACCTTTCCAGAGGTGACCTGACCTGACCTGAC
>NW_016924494.1:0-1377 GCF_001483705.2 Eufriesea mexicana
AAAAATATAATTTTATGGACATTTTCGACTAATATCTTGGTCAGCATACTTTCTTGCATAAGTGAGGAGGAAGACTCCTTTTGGAGTGCTATAGCCATTGCAGTCCTGTAGAATCTGCCTGGAAAGTTCAATTTTTTGTCATTATGTTCAAATATCGTGGCGAGCTAACTTTCTTGCATAAATAAGGAGAAAAGATCCTTTCGGAGTGCTATAGCCATTGCAATGCTGTAGAATCTGGCTGGAAGATATAATTTTATTGACATTTTCGTCTAATACCTTGATGAGCTTACTTTCTTGCATAAATAAGGAGGAAAGATACTTTTGGCGTGCTATTGCCATTAAAATACTCTGGAATCTGTATGGAAAGTTCAATTTTAATAGCATCTTCGACTTATATCGTAGTGAGCTATCTTTCTTGCGTAAATAGGGAGAAAAGATTCTACTGGCCAGCTAAGCCAACTGTAGCCATCGCAATCCTATAGAATTTGGCTGGAAAATACAATTTTCTTGACATATTTGACTAATATCGTGGTGAGCTAACTCTATTGCATAAAGAAGGTGGGAAGATTCTATTGGCGTGCTACATCCTCTGCAATGCTATAGAATCTGGCTGGAAAGTTCAAATTTACTGACATTTTCGACTAATACCGTTGTGATCCAGCTTTCTTGCTTAAATAAGGAGGATGGATTCAGTTGGCGTGCTATTGCCATTGCAGCGCTATAGAATCTGAATGGAAAATTCAAATTTATTGACCTTTTCGACTCATATCGTGGTGAGATAAGTCTCTCGCATGAATAAGAAGGAAAGATACTGTTGGCGTGCTATAGGCATTGAAATGCTGTAGAATCTTGCTGGAAAATTCAGTTTTGTTGACATTTTCGACTAATATCGTGGTGAGATAACTTCCTTGCATAAGTAAATAGGAAATATCCTTTTGGAGTGCTATAGACATGCACTGCAGTAGAATCTGCCTGGTAAGATGAATTTTATTGACATTTTAGACTAATATCATGGTCAGCTAACTTTCTTGCATAAATACGGAGGAAAGGTCCTTTTGGCGTGGTATGGCCAATGCAATGATCTGGAATCTGCATGGAAAGTACAATTTTACTGACATTTTCGACTAATATCGTTGTGAGCTATCTTTTTTGCATAAATAAGGAGAAAAGATTCTATTGGCCTGCTGTAGCCACCGCAATTCTATAGAATCTGGCTGGAAAGTTCAATTTTATTGACAGTTGCGACTAATATCGTTGTGAGCTATCTTATTTGCATAAACAAGGAGGCTAGATGTTATTGGCGTGCTATCGCCGTTGCATTTCAATAGGATCTGGCTGGAAAGATCAATTTTATTGATATTATCGAATAATATGGTC
>NW_016924495.1:0-220 GCF_001483705.2 Eufriesea mexicana
GTGAATACATCGCCTAACGCCTTCAATCCATTGGCAAGAACAGGCATGTACTTGCCAGGGAATAAGGTTATTCAAAATATATAATCTGTTATAGCTTGGTGAATAGATCGCCTAGCGCCGTCAATCCAATCTCAAGTACAACCAGATACTTGCCATGGAGTAAGTTTATTAAAAATCTATAATCTGTTATAGCTTGGTGAATAGATCGCCTAACGCCTTC
>NW_016924496.1:0-433 GCF_001483705.2 Eufriesea mexicana
GACCCATTCGAGGGTATGGAGGAAATTGAACTTGACCCGAAACCCACTAGCATAAGCCAGGCGAAGCCGACCCTCCCCACACGAGAGGAGCTCGCATGTGTGCACCGTCCGCTGTCTGTTGCGGAAATGTCTGCCGTTATATCCGAGAATTGCACGAGGATAGAGACAATGGCAGACAAGTGTGAAAACCTGCACGGCCCATACGTTCGCGCCTACCGTATGTGCGCCAGGGTGGTTGATTCGGCCGGCTGGGAGATGAGTCTCCAAGTAACAGCCGGCCGTGCCCAGGAGACGATGGCGGAGAGGGTCAGCGTGCTGATGGCGGAGATCGCCGGTCTGCGGGAGAAGGATGTCTCCCAGCGGGCGGTGATCGCCTCCTTGCGCGCGGAGCTGGCACTGGGGCGGAGGCGGGTAATCGTCGACCCCGCTCCCG
>NW_016924497.1:0-871 GCF_001483705.2 Eufriesea mexicana
TAAGGTTCTATTGGTTTGCTATAGCCATAGCATTGCAACAGAATCTGGCTGAGAACCTCTATTATATTGACAATTTCGACTAATATTGAGGTGAGCAGTCTTTTCTGCGAAAACAACGAGGTAGGGTTCTGTTGGTTTGCAATAGCCATAGCATTGCAATAGAATGTGAATGAAAAGTTCTATTTTATTGACAATTTCGACTAATATCGCGGTGATAAAGATATTCAACATAAATAAGGAGGAAAGATCCTATTGGTTTTTTATAGCCATTGCGTTGCAATATAATCTGACTGAAAAGTCCAATTATATTGACATTTTCGACCAATATTGTGGTGACCAAGCCATTCTGCGCAGATAAGAAGGAAAGATTCTATTGGTTTACTATAGCTATTGCATTGGAATAGAATCTGACTGAAAAGTTCAATTCTATTAACATTTTCGACATATAGTTAGTTTGGCTGGCTTTTCAGCGTATATAACGTGGGAAGATACTATTGGGTTGCTATAGCCATCTCATTGCAATAGAATCTGGCTTAAAAGTTCAATTTTATTGACATTTTCGACTTATATCCTGTTGAGCAAACTTGTCTACACAAATAAGTGGGGAAGCTTCCTTTGGTTTGCTGTAGACATAACATTGCATTAGGTACTTCCTGGAAAACTCAATCTTTTTGACATTTTCGACCTATAGCGTTGTGAGCAACCCTTTCTGCATATATAATGAGGAAAGATTCTATTGGACTGCAATAGCCAATGCATTGCAATATATTGTCATTTACACTAATATCTCGTTGAGCAAACTTTTCGCCACAAATATGGGGGGAAGATTCCATTGGTTTGCTGTAGACACTGCATTGCATTAGATACTGCC
>NW_016924498.1:0-513 GCF_001483705.2 Eufriesea mexicana
GTGGTGTTCCCCGCGAACAGACGCTCGGGGAGACGCCCTGTAAGATTTAGCCGCGGGGTTGTGTCTACGGTTGCTCAACCGGGGCTTCGTAGGTACGTGCTTCCGTTGGAACGGCACGTCCATCGTAGAATTGTCGTTCGCATCGCGTGCAGCTGTGCGGCGTGTCACCGGCTGGTGTGTGGCGGTGGAGGTGGTAACGCTAGGCGACCATCTCAACATCACCATTATGCTTGCCGTCACTCCTCGCACCGGTCTGGAACCACCCAGCGGGAAGCACACCACCGCGCCGCGATGGGCGCTCGGGTGCCTCGGCAGCTACCCCCTCGCCGCGGCTGATGGCCCCCCTGGGCGGATGGGGTCGTCAGGCGCGAAAACGACGAAGCGGGGTTAGGGACGGAGCGGCTAAGCGCGGCGATTAGGCGCGCGTGCGATTTCGCCATGCCGCGGGTGAGGGAGCTACCTTCGCGTGGTGCAGTGCGCTGGTGGACGGCCGAAATCGCGCAGCTCCGGGAG
>NW_016924499.1:0-1023 GCF_001483705.2 Eufriesea mexicana
AGCGCGCCTTTAGAATCTTCCCTCCTTATTTATGGAAGAAAGAAAGCTCGCCACAATATTAGCTGAGAATGTCTATAAAATTGAATTTTCCAGCCAGATCCTACTGCACTACATTAGCTATAGCACGCCAATAGAATCTTTCCTCCCTATTTAAAGCTGAAAGTTAGCTCACCACGGTTTTGGCCGAAAATGTCAATAATATTGATTTTTCCAGCGTGATCCTATAGCGATGCTCTGGCCATAGCACGCCAATAGAATCTTTCCTCCTTATTTATGCAAGAAAGTGAGCTCATCGATATATTAATGGAAAATATCAATAAAATTTAATTTTCCAGCCAGTTTCTATAGCATTACAACGGCCATTGCACGCCTATAGTATCTTTCCTCCATATTTATGGAAGGACGACAGCTCACCACGATATTAGTCGAAAGTGTAAATAAAATTGAGTTTTCCTTCCAGATACTATAGAATTGCTATCGCTCTTGCTGGCCAAGAGAATCTTTCCCGCTTATCCATATATATGCAAGAAAGTTACCTCACCACGACATTAGTCGAAGAAGTCAATAAAAATGAATTTTCGAGGCAGATTCAATAGCATTGCAATATCTATAGCACGCCAATGGTATCTTTCCTCCTTATTTATACAAGAAAGTTGGCTCACCGCGATATTAGTCGAAAATGTTAATAAAATTCATTTTTCCAGCCTGATCCTATAGCAATGCACTGGCCATAGCACGCCAATAGAATCTTTCCTCCTTATTTATGCAAGATAGTTAGCTCATCACTGTATTAATAGAAAATGTCAATAAAACTTAATTTTCCAGCCAGTTTCTATAGCATTGCAACGGCCATAGCACGCCAATAGAATCTTCCCTCCATATTTATGCATGAAGGTTAGGGCACCGCGATACTAGTCGAAAATCTCAATAAAATTAAATTCTTCACCCAGATTGTATTAGATTGCAATGTCTATAGCGTGCCAATAGAATCTTTCCTCATTATTCATGCAAGCAAATCAGCTC
>NW_016924500.1:0-272 GCF_001483705.2 Eufriesea mexicana
AGCTCGATTCTTGTGATGCCAGCAATAGCGGTCGTGGCCGATAGGTTGTGGTATGTTACGTTTTGTGAGGTTACGCTAGGCTATGTTTGGCCAGGATCGCTTTGACTTTCGATCTATACACTTTTATTCGGTGGATTCCTGCCGTCCACTGTGTTCTATTCTAATCAGCTTGGGCCTGTGGAATCCACCAATCGTTGTGGCGGCACTTTAGGTTGAGGTTGGGTACGTTTGGTACTGCTGCGGTTGGTTAGGTTAGGACGGGGTAGCTATGA
>NW_016924501.1:0-267 GCF_001483705.2 Eufriesea mexicana
GATAATACTATTAGTTTTTCATTAATTACAATCTTCTATGCAATTAATTTACAAATTATATGCGCAGATTATAAAAATAATATCCTTATGAACATTCTCATATCATTTTTGTTCTTATTTTACTTCTAATTTTGTTCATAATTAATTATTCTGTTGGACCATTGCGCCGATCGTTGTATCGAATCACGTACGTCGTCAAGTAATAATAACAAACTAATTAGCGCCAAATTATGTGCAAAAATTGTATAAGAATGCTGCGCAAGGAAC
>NW_016924501.1:345-558 GCF_001483705.2 Eufriesea mexicana
CAATAATTCCCAATCGCTAATACGGTTTTCATACCTTTTTTTATTTGGAGGTCCAGGGGGTTCAACAGCTGGTTATGAACTTAATTTTGGATCAGTTAAATGATCATGAGCTGATTTGTTCTTACCACTAGACTTTCTATTTAATACCGACGATTCTTCTTCATCTTCCTCTGCTTTTTTGCCAAATGATAAAAGATTGAAGTTACTGTAACA
>NW_016924502.1:0-952 GCF_001483705.2 Eufriesea mexicana
TATGCTGCTAGTTGGTGGCCTTCTACGATCTGCTGTGCTCTACTATACTCAGTTTGGCACTTGGAAGTTCAGCAATATTGGTGGCGGCACGTTAGGCTGAATTTGATTACGTTTGTGATTGCACGATTGGTTTGGTTACGAAATGTTACCTACGACTTACGCGCTATACATTACTATTCGGTGGATTTCTGCGCTCTCGGATACTCTAATATGTTCTGCTTGGCTCTGGGGATGCCAGCGACAGAGGTATCGGCCCGTTATATTTAGTTATTCTACGTTTGGTTAGGTTAAGTTAGATCTAGTTTGGTTGGGATGACTTCGACTTTTGTGCTATACACGGCTATTTGAAGGATTTCTGCGCTCCTCGCTACTCTAATATTCTCTACTCGACTCTGAGGCCAGCATTGGCGGTCGTGGCAAGATAGGTTGAGATATGTTACGTGAGCTTTGGCTAGGATGGCTTTGGCTTTCGCGCTGCACACTGCGGTTCGGAGGATTTCTACGCTCAACTGTTCTCTAATATGTTCTGCTTGGCTCTGGGGAAGCCAGCAACTGCGGTCCCGGCATGTTAGGATGGGTTACGTTACGTTCGGTTACGATACGTATGATTAGGTTAGGATATGATTGTTTTGACTTTTATGCTGTAGACCGATAAACGGTGCATTTCTGCTCTCTACGTTGCTCTAACATCCTCTGGTTGCCTCTGGGCTGGCCAGCAACGTTATTATCGGCGCACTATGCTTAGTTAGGCTACGTTCGGTTAGGTTAGTATAGGACATGTTAGTATAGGATATCTTTGACTTCCGCGTTATGCTGTGCTATACGGTGGATTTCTGCGCTCTACTGTGATCTGATATATTCTGCTTGGATGTGGGGTGGACAGCAATGGTCGTCTCCACATGCTAGATTGAGTTATGTTACGCTTGGCTTGGCTAGGCTAGGCTTGGCTTGA
>NW_016924503.1:0-29193 GCF_001483705.2 Eufriesea mexicana
GCTCTACTATACACTGCTCGTCTCTGTGGAGGCGAGCAATAGCGGTTGCGGTAAGTCAGTTTGGGTTAGGTTTCGTTTTGTTGGGTTGTGTTAGGTTAAGTTTGGTGATGGTAGCTTTGGCTTTCGCGCCATGAATTGTTATTCGTTGTATCTCTGCGATCTACTGTGCTCTAATACATTCCGCTTGGCTATGGGAGGCAAGGAGCAGTGGTCGCTGCACGTTATGTTGTGTTATGCTATGGTTGGTTAGGTTAGGTTTGGTCAGGTTATGTTAGGATATCCTCGACTTTTGTGCTATTCACTGCAATGCGGTTGATTTCTTCGCTATACTGTACTTTGGAGCATCCATCTTGCCTCTGTACAGGCGAGCAACGCTGGTCCCGTCATGTTACGTTGAGTTATGTTACGTTCTGGCATGTCAGGTTTGGATAGGTTAGGAGAGGCTACATGGACTTCTGCGCTTTACACTGCCATTGTGTGGATTCCTGTGATCTACTGTGCTCTGCTATATTCTGCTTTGCTCCGGGGAAGCATGGAGCTGTGGCCGCGGCACGTTATTTTCAGCTATGCCTTGTCTTGTTATGTTAGGTTAGGAGAGTTTAGGTCAAGATATTACCGGCTTTTGTGCTATTCGCTTCCATGAGATTGCTTCCTGCGCAATAATGTGCTCTCGCACATTCTGCTTGTGTCTGTGGAGCCCAGCAATAGTGGTCTCGTCATATTGGTTTGATATAGGCTACGTTTGGATGTGTTACGTTTGGCTAGGTAAAGATAAATGCTCTGACTTTTGTGCTATTCACTGCTATTCGGTGGACCTCTGCACTCTATTGTGCACTCATACGCTGTGCCTGGCTCTGGGGAGGCCAACAACAGCGGTCGCGGCACGTTATGTTGTGTTTGACTACGTTTGGTTAGGATACGTTTGCTTGGGTTTGGTCAGAATATATACCACTTTTGTGCTACACACAGCGTTTCTATGGACATCCGCGCCGTACTACCCACCAGTAAGTTCTGCTCGACTCTGTGGAGGCCGGCAATTGTGATCGGGGTACGTTAGGTTGAGCTATGCTACGTTCAGTTATGATATGATTGGTTATATTAGGGTAGGGTGGCTTTGACTTTTGTGCTATACACTACTATTCGGTAGACCACTGTGCTTCATTGTGCTCCAGTATGTCGTGCTTGGCTCTGTGGTGGCCAGTAATAGTGCTCTCGGCACGTTGGATTGAGCTATGTCACGTTCGGGTGTGTTACGTTTGTTGAGGTTAGGATATGATGGTTCAGACATTTGTGCTAAACACTGCTACCCGCGGATTCCTTCTCTCTATCATGTTCTAATATCCCCTCCTTGGCTCTGTGTAGGACAGTGATAGTGATCTCGGCATGTTAGGTTGAGTTGTGTTACGCTTGGTTAGGTTAGCTTGTGTCAAGCTCGGACAGGTTATCTTTGACTTCTGTGCTATTCACTGCAATGCGGAGGATTTATGCGAACTACTGTGCTCTAGTATACTCTGGCAGTCCCTGTGGGCGTCAGCAATAGTTGTTTCGTCATGCTAAGTTGAGACATGCTACGTTCGGGTATGTTACGTTTGGCTAGTTTCGGATATGCTACTTTGACTTTTGTGCTTTACACTGCTATTTTATGGATTTCTGTGATCTACTGCGCTCTACGAAATTCTGGTTTTCCATGGGGAAGCGAGGAGCAGTGGTCTCTGTACGCTATGTTGGGATACGCTACGTTCGGTTAGGTTAGGTTTGTGCAGGTTATGCTACGGTATCTCCGGCCCTTTTGCTATTCACAGCAGTTCCTTGGATTTCTGCCCTTTGATGTGCTCTAATAAGCTCTGCTTGGCTCTAGGGAGGCTAGCATTAGTGGTCTCGACACGTCAGCTTGAACATGTCAGCGTTCGCTTACGTTACGTGTGGTTAGGTAAGGAGAGATTAGCTTAGACGTTTGAGCCATACTCTGCCATACTGGGGACTTCTGTGGTACACTGTGCTCTGCTGCAGTCTGCTTGGCCCTGTGGAGGCCAGGAGCAGTATTCGCGGCACCTTATCTGAGCCGTGCTACGTCCTTTGCGTTGGGTTGTGTTAGGTGAGATTAGTATATCCTCGACTATTTTGCTATACATTGCCGTTCGGTGCATTTCACCGCTCTACGTTGCTCTACTATGCCCTGCTCGACTCTGGGGAGGCGAGCAATAGTGGCCGTGGCACGTTAGGTTGAGCTGTGTAACGTTCGGTATACACTGTTATTCGGCGGACTTCTGTGTTTACTGGGTTCTACCACATTCTGCTTTGCACCGGGAAGGCCAGGAGCAGTGGTCGCGGCACGTCATGTTGAGCTATGCTGCGTTTGGTTAGGTTAGACTACGTCCGGTTAGGTTGGGGTATCTACGGCTTTTGTGCTATAACTTTCAATGCGGTTGATTTCTGCGCATTACTGGGATCTAGTACATCCTGCTTGTCTCTATGGTGGCCAGCAATGGTGGTCAGGCCATGTTAGGTTGTGTTATTCTTCTTTTCGGTGTGTTGCGTTTGTCTATGTTAGGAGAGCCAACTTCGTCTTTTGGCTGTACACTGCTATTCAGTGGATTTCTGCGCTCTAAAGTGCTTTAATATCGAGTGCTTTGCTCTACGAAGGCTATCAATAGTGGTCACGGCAATTTATGTTGAGCTAGACTACGTTAGGCTAGGTTAGGTTATGTCAGTTTGGGTTAGAACGTATTTGGCTTTTGTGCTCTACGCTGCCATTCGGCGGATCCCTGCACTCAAATGTGTTCCAATATTCTCTGCCGGTTTTTACGAAGGCCATCAGAAGTGGCCGCCGCACGCTATGTTGAGTTATGGTACGTTTGGTTAGGTGTGGTTGTGCCAGGTTGGGTTAGGATATCCTTGACTTTTGCGCCATTCAATGCTATTCGACGGATTTCTGCACCGTACTGCCCTCTAATATGTTCTGCTCGGCTCTGTGGTGGCCAGCAATATCGGCCCCGTCGTGTTAGGTTGGGTTGGCCTCCGTTTGGGTGTGTTACGTTTGGCAATGGTAGGAGAGGCTACTTTGACTATTGTGATATACAATTCTGTTCGGTGGATTTCTGCGCTGTAATGCACTCTAATATGCTCTGCTTGTCTCTGCGGTGGCCGTAAATAATGGTCTCGTCACGTCATGCTTACATACACTAAGTGTGGATAGGTTAGGTGCTGCCGGGTTTGGTACGGCCGGGTTATGTCAGGTTATGTCTGACTTTTGTGCTACTCACTGCAATGCGGTGGGTTTCTGTGCACTACTGTGCTCTAGTGCATTCTGCTTGCCTTTGAGGAGGCCAGCAACAGTGGCCTTGTCACGTTAGGTTGTGTTATGTTACGTTTGATCATGATACGTTTGGCTAGGTTAGGCTAGTGTTCTTCTTCTTTTGTGCTATATACCGCTATTCGATGTGCTTCTGCGCTCTCATTAGCTACAATATGCTCTGCGTGACACTAGGGTGGCCAGAGGTAGTTGTCTCCGCATGTTAGGCTGAGTGCGGTTACGTTTCGTTAGGTTAGATTAGGTAGGCTCGGTTAGGGTTTCTTTGACTTTTGTGCTGCAAACTGCTGTTCGGTGGATTTCTGCGGACTACATTGATCTACTATGCTGCGCTCGATTCTGGGGAGGCGAGAAATATTTGCCGTGGCACGTTCGGGTGTGTTATGTTATGACTGGTAAGTTCAGGTTAGGCTATATTTGGTTAGGATAGCTTAGACTTTCGTCCTATTCACTGTTATTCGGTGTATTACTGTGGTACACTGTGCTCAACTACATTCTGCTTTGCTCCGGGGAGGCCAGGAGCAGTGGTCGTGGCACGTCATGTTGGCCTATGCTGCATTTGGTTTGGTTATATTAGGTACTGTTAGATTAAGATTTCAACAGCTTTTGTAATATTCACTGCATTTCGGTGGATTTCTGGGATCTACGGTGCCCTATTTTTTTCTGCTTGTCTCTGTGGAAGCCTGCAATAGTGGTCTTGGCACGTTAGGCTGAGTTATGCTACGTATGTTTGGGTTAGGTTGGGTCAGTTAAGTTTAGGTTGTCTTTCACTTTTGTGCTATTCGCAGAGACGCTGTGGGTTTCTGCGCTCTACTGTGCCCTTGTACATTCGGCTTGTCCCTGTGAAGGCCAGCAATGGTGCCCTCGTACTGTTAGATTGTGTTAGATTACGTTTGGTTATGTTGCGTTTGGCTATGTTTGGATATGCTACTTTGCCCTTTGTGCAATGCACTGCTATTCGGGTGGATTTCTACGTACTACTGTGCTATAGTACATTCTACTTGTACTTGTGGAGGCCCTCGATAGTGGTCCCGTCATGTTAAGTTGAGCTGAGGAACGTTTGACTATGTCACGTATGGCTAGTTTAGGGTAGGCTACTCTGACTCTTGCGATTTACAATGCTTTTCGGTGCATTTCTGTTATTTAAAGTGCTCTACTACATTCTGCTTTGCTATGGGGAGGACAGGAGCAGTGGTCGCGGAACTTCATGTTGGGCTAGGCTGTGTTTGGTCAGGTTAGTTTACGGCAGGTTAGGTTAAGGTATCAACGGCCGCTGTGCGTTTCACTGCAATGCTGTGGAGATCTGCGCTCTGGCGTGCTCTAGTATTTCCTGCTTGGCTCCGCGGAGGACACCAACAGTGTCCTCGGCACCATAGGTTGAGCTATGCTACGTCCGGTTGTGTTACATTTGGGAGGTTAGGGTAGGGTAGCTCTATCCTTTGTGCTATATACGCCTATCCGCCGATTTCTGCGCTCTACTGTGTCCTAATATTTCCTGCTTGGGTCCGCGGATGCCAGCAATAGTACTCTCGGCACGTTAGATTGTGTTGTGTTACGTTTGGTTAGGTTAGGTTAGGTTAGGTTTGGTCGGGACATATTTGACTTTTGTGCTGTACACTGCAATTCTATGGTCTTCTGTATCCTATTGTCTTCTAGTAGGTTCTGCTCGACTCGTGGGAGCCCAGCAATTGTGGTTGAGGTTAGTTAGGTTGATTAATATTGCGTCTGGTTGAGTTAAGGTTGGATATATTGGGATAGGGTAGGTTTGAATTTTGTGCTATACACTGCTATTCGGTGCGATTCTGCGCTCCAGTGTGCTCTAGTATATTCTATTTGGATTTGTGTGGGGGGCAGCGGCAGTGGCCTCGGCACATTAGGTTGAGCTATGCTACGTGCTTTTATGTTACGTATGGTGAGGTTAGGATGGGATAGTTTAAACTTTAGTGGTATACACTGCTGTCCGCGGATTTCTGCGATCTACTGTGCTCTAGAATATTTTGCTTGCCGCTGGGGATGCCAGCAGTTGTGATCTCGGCACGATAGTTTGGGTTGAGGTACGTTTGCATATGTTACGTTTGGATAGGTTTGGAGAGAATAGCTTAGACTTTTGTGCCATGTTCCGCTGTTCGGTGGATTTCTACGTTCTACTCTACTCTGATATGTTCTGCTTGGCTCTGGGGCGGCCAGTAATAGTACTCCCATCACTTCCGCTTGAGTTAGGTTACGCTGCATTTGGTTTGGTTGCGACGGCTTGGATAAGATTTCTTCGACCTTTGTGCTCTGCAGTGCCATTCGGAGGATTCCTTCGCTCGACATTGCTCCACTACGCGCTGCTCGACTTTGGGCAGGCGAGCAATAGAGGTCGTGACACGTTAGGCTGAGATGGGTATGTTTAGTTATGTTAAGATGGGTTTGGTTTTGGTCAGGATCACTTTGCCTTTCGTGCTGTACACTGCTTTTCGGTGAATTTCTGTGATCTACAGTGCTCTATTATATTCTGCTTGACCCCGCGGATACCAGCAGCAGAGTTCGCGGCACGTTATGTTGGGTTATGCTACGTTTGGTTAGGTTAGGTAGGGTGAGGTTAGTTTAGGATATCTCCGACTTTTGCGCTATATACTGCTATTTGGTGGGTTCCTGCGCCCAACGTTGCTCTACTATACTCTGCTCGATTCAAAGGAGGCGAGCAACGGTGGTATTGGCACGTAAAGTTGCGTCACGTTACGTTCGGTTATGCTAGGGTAGGCTATGTTTCGTCAGGATAGCTTTGATTCTCGTGCGATACATTTCCATTCGGTGCATACCTGTGATCTGCTGTGCCCTACTACACTCTGCTTGTCTCTGGGGAGGCCAGGAGCAGTGATCGCGGGACGTTATGTTGAGCTATGCTAAGCTCGGTTAGGTTAGGTTAGGTCAGGTTAGGTTGCGATACCTACGGCTTTTGTGCTATACATATCGAGGTGGTGCACTTCTGCGCTCTGCCGTCCTGTAGTGTATTCTGCTTCGCTCTACGCAGGCCAGAAATAGTGGTCGCCGCACGTTAGATTGTTTTACGTTAAGATTGGTTAGGTCAGGATAGGCTATAGCCTACCCTGAAATATATTTGGCCAGGATAGCTTAGACTTTCGTGCTATACACTGTTATTCAGTGGATTTCCGAGATTTACTGTGCTCTACTGCAGTCTGCTTGGCTCTGGGGAGGCTGGGAGCAGAGGTCGCGGCATGTCATTTTGAGCTATGCTACGTTTTGTTAAGTTAAGTAATTCCATGTTTGGCTACATTATGTACGGCTTTTGTGCTATTCACTGCAATGCGGCGGATATCTGCGCTATACTATGCTCTGGTAAATCCTGCTGGTCTCTGTGGTTGTCAGCAGTAGTGGGCTCGTCATGTTAGGTTGAGTCATGTCACGATTGTTTATGTTACGATGGCTATGTTAGGAGAAGCTACTTTGACTTTTGTGCTTTGCACCGCTATTTGGTGGATTCCTGCGCTCTACGTTGCTCGACTGTACTCTCTACGACACTGGGGAGGCGATCAATAGCGGACGCGGCACGCTAGGTCGAGTTATGCTACGTTCGGTTAGGTTAAGTTTGGTCAGGTTAGGTCAGGATATCTCCGACTTCTGCGCTGTTCACTGGAATGCGGCTGTTTCCTGCGCACTACCGTGCTCTAGTGCATCCTGCTTGTCTTTGTGGAGGCCAGCAATAATGGTCTCGTCATGCTAGGTTGGGTTAAGCTACGTTTCGTCGGATTAGATTAGGTTAAGCTCGGTCAGTTTAACTTAGACTTTCGTGCTGCACACTGCTCTTCGGAGTATCTCTGCGATGCACTCTGCTCAACTATATCATGCTTAGAATTGTGTATGCCAGCAATAATGGCCACGGCACGTTACGTTGATGCAGGCTATGCTTGGCTATGTTATGTTAGCTTGGCCTAAGTCTGGATAGATACGACTTTTGTACTTTACGTTGCGAATCTATAGATTTCTGCGCTCTTCTGCCCTCTAGAATGTCCTGCCCGAGTCTGGGGAGGATAGCAATAGTGGCCGTGGTGCGTTATGTTCAGTTATATTACGTTTGTTTATGGTATGATTGGACATATTAGGACAGGCTATTTCACCTTTTGCGCTATGCACCGCTATTCGGTGGGTTTCTCAGCTCTCACGTGTTATAATATGCTCTATTTGACTTCGTGGAAACTAGCAATAGTGGTCTCGGCACGTAAGTTTGATCTATGTTACGTTGGTTAGGTTAGGTTATGTCAAGCTCGGTCATGTTATCTCTGACTTTCGTGCTATACACTCCTTTTCGGAGGATATCTGCACTCGACTGCGCTCTGCTATATTCTGCTTGACCCTGAGAAGGACAGCAATAGTCGCGGAAGGAAATGTTGAGTTAGGCTACCTTTCATCAGGCTATCTTATGCTATGTTTGGTTCCATTGGCTACGACTTCCGTGACATACGCTGCAATACGGCGTGCTCCTGTGATCTACTGTTCTCTACTGCATTCTGCTTGGCCCTGGTGGAGCCGGCGTCAGTGGTCTCGTCACGTCATATTTAGCAATGCTACGTTTGGTTAGTTTAGGATAGGTCAGGTTAGGACAGGTTATCTACGGCCCTTGTGGTGTTCACTGCAATGCGATGGATTTCATCGCTGTTATGTGCTTTAGTGTGCTCTACCTGGTACTTGGGTGGCTATTAATGCTGGTCTCGCCACGTTATGTTGAGCTACTCTACGTTAGGATATGTTGCGTAAGGTCAGGCTACGTCAGGAAACGTCAGACCTTTGTGCTATATAATGCAATGCGGTCGATTCCAGCGCTCAGATGTGCTCAAGTATTTTCTGCTTGGCTGTGTGGGGGCCAGCAATAGTGGTCTCGGCTCGTTACGTTCGGCTACGGTACGTTCGGTTATATTACGTTTGGGAGGTTACATTAGCATAGTTAAGACTTATGTGCTGTACACGCCCATCCTCGGATTTCTGCGCTCCACTGCGTACTAATATTTTCTGCTTGTGCCTGTGGAGGCCAGCAGTAGTAGCTTCGACACGTAAGGTTGACTGAGGTTACGTTTCGTTAGGTTAGCATAGGTTGAGCACTGTCCGGTTAACTTAGACTCTCATGGTATGCACCGCTATTCGGAGCATTTCTGCGCTGTACTGTCGTCTACTATATTATGCTTAGCCATGGGAATGCCAGTAATATTGGTATTGGCAAGTAAGTTTCGGTTAGGTTACGTTTGGTTAGATTAGATTGGGATGATTTCGGTAAGGTTGGCTTTCACATTCGTGTTGCACAACTCGTGTTCGGTGGATTTCTGCGCTCGACTGCGCTCTACTACATTCCGCATGTCCCTGGAGAGGCCAGGTTTTGTGGGCGCGGCAAGTTACGTTGAGGTAGGCAACGTTTGGTTAGGTTATGTTAGCTTGGGTTGGGCCTGGATAGATATGACCCATGCGCTATACACTGGGATTCTGTGGACTACTGCGCCCTACTGTCCTTTAGTAAGTTCTGCTCGACTATGGGGATCCTGGCAGTTGTGGCCTGGGTACGTTAAGTTGGGTTATTTCCCGCTTGGTTATGTTAAGAAAGGATACATTTCGACTGGATAGCTTTGACTTTCGTGCTTTGCGCAGATATACGATGGCTTTCTGCGGGGATATGTTGTTCTATGCTACTTTCGGGTATGTTACGTCTGGTGAGGTTAGGATATGTTAGTCCAGACCTTGGGCTACACTCCACTATCCGCGGATTACAGCGCTCTACTGCGCTCCAATATTTTCTGCTTGTCCCTGGAGATTCCAGCGATAGTGGTCTCGGCACGTAAGGTTGAATTAGGTAACGTTTGGTTTGGTTAGGCTAGGTCATGTTAGGTTAGGGTATCCTCGACTTTTGTGCTATTCACTGTAATGCGGTGCGTATCTGCGCATTACTGTGCTCCAGTACATTCTGCTTGTCTCTGTAGAGGGCGGCAATAGTGGGCCCGCTTTGTTGGGTTGAGTTAGACTACGTTTGGGTATGTCACGTTAGACTATGTTCGGACAGGCTACATTGGCTTTTGTGACTTACACTGCTATTTGGTGGATTTCTTTGATCTACTGTGCTCTACTACATTCTGCTTTGCACCGGGAAGGCCAGGAGCAGTGGTCGCGGCACGTCATGTTGAGCTATGCTGCGTTTGGTTAGGTTAGACTACGTCCGGTTAGGTTAGGGTACCTGCGGCTTTTGAGCTTTTCACTGCATTGCGGTCGATTTCTGCGCTCTACTGTGCTCTAGTACATTCTGCTTGTCTCTGCGGAGGCCTGCACCAGTGGATTCGTCTTGTCAGGTTATGTTAAGTCATTCTTGGATATGTTACGCTTGGCTTGGTTAGGACATGCTACTTTGACCATTGTGCCGTTCACTATTATGCGTAGGATTTCTGCGCCCTAATGCGCTCTACTCCTTTCTGCTTGGCTCTGGGGTGGCCAGTGATATTGGCCTCGGCATGTTAGGTTGTGTGGGGTTACGTCCCGTTAGGTTAGGTTAGGGATGCTAGGATAGGATTTCTCTGTCTCTTGTGCTATAAGCTTCTATTCGGTGGATTTCGGCTCTTCGCAGTGCCCTACTATACTCAGCTCGACCCTGGGGCGGCGGAAAGCAGTGGTCGTGGCAAGTCAGGTTGAAATAGGATACGTTTGGTTTGTTTAGGCTAGGTTATGTTTGGTTATGATTCCTTCGACTTTCGTGCCATTGACGGTTATCCGCTGGATTTCTGTGATACACTGTGCACTACTATATTATGCTTGTCTCTAGGGAGGCCAGCAGTCGTGGTCGCAGCACGTTATGTTGAGATATGCTACGTTGCTTTGGTTAGGTTATGATATTTTCGACATTTGCGCATTACACTGCTATTCGGTGGATTACTACGATCTACGTTGCTCTACCATACTCTGCTCGACAGTGAGGAGGCGAGGAATAATGGCCACGGTAGGTTTGTTAGTGTTATGTAACGATTTCTAATGTCTGGTTAAAACACGTTTGCTTAGTTTAGCTCCCACTTTCGTGTTGTGCACTGTTACTCGGTTTGTTTCTGTGGTCCACTGTGTTCTACTAAATTCTGCTTGACTCTGCGGAGGCCAGGAGCAGTGGTCTCGTCACGTTGCGATGTGCTATACTACGCTTGGTTAGGTTAGGTTAGGTCAGGTCAGGTCAGGATATCTTCGTCTTATGTGCTATTCGCTGCAATGCGGTCGATTTCTGCGCTCCACTGTGCTCTAGTATATTCTGCTTGTGTCCGTGGAGGGCGGTAATAGTGGTCCCGTCGTGTTATGTTGAGTTAAGTTACATTTGCATCAGTTGCGTTTGGAAATATAAAGATATGCTACTTTGAGTTTTGGGCTCTGCACTGCAATACGTTGAATTTCTGCGCTCTACTATGCTCTATTATATTCTGCTTGGCTCCGGGGAGGCTAGAAATAATAGTCGCGTGACTTTATGTTTTGCGAGGTTACGCTTCGTTGTGTTACGTTTGGCTATGTTATGGTAGGGTAGCTTTGACCTCAGTGCTATACAGTGCTGTGCGGCTGATATGTAAGCGCTACTGTGCTCTAGTACATCCTGCATAGCTCTGGGGGCCTGCAATGGTAGTCGCGGCACGTCACGCTGTGTTAGCGTACGTTCGGTTAGGTTAAGTTAGGCCACTTTGTGTTAGGATATCCTCGACTTCTGTGCTATACAATGCAATGCGGTTGATTCCTGCGCTCTACTGTGCTCTAGCATATTCAGCTTGGCCCTGGGAGGCCAGGAGTGGTGTCATCGGTACGTTAGGTTGAGTTCAGCTACGTTTGCTTATGTTTCGTTTGGTTGGGTTAGGATTGAATGGCTTTGACTATTGAGCCGTATGCTGCTAGGCGGTGGATTTCTGCGCTCTGCTGTGCTCTAATATGTTCTGCTCGGCTCTGTGGCCTCCAGTAATGGTCGCCTCTGCACGTCATTTTAGTTATGTTACGGATCGTTGGGTTAAGTTAGGGAGATTTGGTTAGGGCTTCTGTGACTTTTGAGAGTGGTGTCATCGGTACGTTAGGTTGAGTTCAGCTACGTTTGCTTATGTTTCGTTTGGTTGGGTTAGGATTGAATGGCTTTGACTATTGAGCCGTATGCTGCTAGGCGGTGGATTTCTGCGCTCTGCTGTGCTCTAATATGTTCTGCTCGGCTCTGTGGCGTCCAGTAATGGTCGCCTCTGCACGTCATTTTAGTTACGTTACGGATCGTTGGGTTAAGTTAGGGAGATTTGGTTAGGGCTTCTGTGACTTTTGTGCTGTACACTACTTTTTGGTGGATTCCAGTGATCGGCAGTCCTCTACTACATTCTGCTTTACTCCGTGGATGCCAGCAGCAGTGGTCGCAGCACGTTATGTTGTGTTACGCTACGTTAGGTTAGGTTATGTTAGGTCAGGTTTGACAAGGATACTTTCGACTCCTGTGCTATATACTGCCATTCGGTTTATTTCGGCGCTCTATATTGCTCTACTATACCTTGCTCGACACAGGGATGTCGAGCAATGGTATTCGTGGCACGTCAGGTTGTGTTAGGTTACGTTTGGTAAGGCTAGGTTACGTTAAGTTTGATTAGTATAGCTTTGACTTTCGTGCTATACATTGTTATTCGATTGGTTTCTGTGACCTACCGTGCTCTACAACATTCTGCTCGGCTCTGGGGTGGGCAGTAATGGTGGTCTCGGTACGGTAGGTTGAGTTATGTTACGTTTCGTTTGGTTAGGACAGGAATGTTCGGTTAGGATTTCTTTGACCTTTGTGTTATAAACTGCTATTCGGTGGATTCATGAGCTCTACATTACTGTAATTAATCTGCACGTCCCTGGGGAGACGAGCAGTAGTGGTCGAGGCTCGTCAGGTTCAGTCATGTTACGCTTAGTAGGGTTAGGTCAGGCTCAGTTTTGTCAGCATAGTTTCGGCTCTCATGCTATACACTGCTATTAGGTGGAATTCTGCGATCTTATGTGCGCTGATACGCTCTGCTTGACACTGGTGTGTGCAGTAGTGGGGTCTCTGTACGTCAGGTTGTGTCAGGTTACGTTTCGTTATGTTAGGTTGAGAAGGTTCGGTTAGGATTTCTTCGTCCATTGTGTTAAACACTGCAATGCGGTGGACTTCTGTGGTCTACATTGCTCTACTGTACACACCTCGACTC
The DNA here is from genome assembly GCF_001483705.2 of Eufriesea mexicana. Classification (NCBI taxonomy): domain Eukaryota; kingdom Metazoa; phylum Arthropoda; class Insecta; order Hymenoptera; family Apidae; genus Eufriesea; species Eufriesea mexicana. The sequence continues at coordinate 12,505 of NW_016924503.1, forward strand.
TGGGGTTGCGAGAAACCGTGGCCGTGGCACGTTAGGTGGATGTATGCTACGCGTGGCATGGTTAGGTTGGGTCCTGCTTGGTTAGGATGTCTACTGCTCTTGTGCTATTCACAGCAATGTGGTGGATTCATGCGCAATACTGTGCCCCAGTACATTCTGCTTGTCTTTGTGGAGGCTAGAAATAGTGGCCTTTTCATGTCAGGTTGAGATAGGAAAGCCTTGCCTTTTGCGCTACACACTGCCATTCGGCGAATTTCTGCTCTCGAGTATGCACTAATATGGTTTGCTTCGCTAGGTGTTGCTTTCGTTATGTTAAGTTGGATTAAGTTCGGTCAGGGTGGCTTCGACTTTAGAGATATACACTGCTGTCCGGTGGATTTCTGTGCTCTATACTAATCTGCCATGTCTTGCTCGGCTCCTGGGAGGCCAGCAATAGCGTTCGCCCCACATTACGTTGAGTTTGATTACGTTTTGTTGGGTTACGATGCATTGTATTAGGCTACGATACCTTTAACGTATGTGCTACACACTGCTACTCCATGGACTTCTGCGCTCTTCTGTACGCTATTGCCCTCAGCTTGTCTGTGTGGACGCCAGGAATAGTTATCTCGGCAGGTTAGGTAGAGTTATGTTACGTTTGATGAGGATAGGCTTGGTTTGGCTTGGTTGGGGTAGATTCGTCTCGTGCGCTAAACTCTGATATCAGGAAGTCTTGAGCTACTCCACTCTATTCTGCTTAGCCCTCGTGTGGCTAGCGATAGTTGTCGTGGAACATCAGTATGGGTTTAGTTACGACTGCTTATGACACATTTCGATAGATTAGGATATGGTAGCTTTGACTTTTGAGATATACACTGCTATTCGGCGGATTTCTGCGCTCAGCTGTGCTGTAGTATGTTTTGCTTGGTTCTGGTGAGGCCAGAAGCTGTGTTCTCGGCACGTCAGATTGAGATATATAACGTTTGGTTATGATAAGTTTGGTAAGTTTAGGGGAGGACAGCTTTGACGTGAAGCTACAACGCGTTGTTCGGTGTACTTCGGCGCTCTACTGTGCTCTAGTATATTCTGGTTGGCTCTGCGGAGGCCAGCAATACCGGTCGCGGCATGCTAGGTTTAGTTAGATTACATTTGGTTATGTTAGGTTACATTGGGTTCGTTTTGGATAGCTGTGACATATGTGCTCAACACTGATATTACATGGACTTATGTGCTCAACTGCGTTCTGTCATGTTCTGCTTGTCTCTGGGGAAGCCAGCAATAGTGGTCGCGGCACGTTAAGTTTAGTAATTCAACGTTTGGTTAGGTCAGGTTAGGTCGGCTTAGGTCAGAATATCCTTGACATTTCCGCTGTACATCGCTGTTTGGTGGCTTTGTTCGCTCTACTGTGCTCTACTCCACCCTGCTTGACCCAGGGGAGGTCAGCAATGGTGGTCATGGCACAATGGGTTGTGTTAGGCTACGTTTGGTAATGTTACGATTGGTCATGTTTGTATAAGGTTGCTATGACTTTTATGCTATACACCGCTATTCGGAGCATTTCTACGGTCTGCATTGCGCTGCTGTACTCTGCTGGACTCTGGAGAGGATTTTCCGCTGTACATCGCTGTTTGGTAGCTTTGTTCGCTCTACTGTGCTCTACTACACCCTGCTTGACCAACGGGAGGTCAGCAATGGTGGTCATGGCACAATGGGTTTTGTTAGGCTACGTTTGGTAATGTTACGATTGGTCATGTTTGTATAAGGTTGCTATGACTTTCATGCTATACACCGCTATTCGGAGCATCTCTACGGTCTGCATTGCGCTGCTGTACTCTGCTGGACTCTGGAGAGGCCAGTAATAGCTGCCTCGGCATGTTAGGTTGATTCAGGCTACGTTAGGTGAGGATACGTTAGATCAGGTTAGGTATGGATTGCTTTGACCTTTGCGGTATAGACCGCTTTTCGGGGGACATCTGCGCTCTACCGTGCTCTAGTGTGTTCCTCTTGGCTCTGAGGAGGCCAGCAATGGTTGTTTCTGCGCGCAAGTTTGAGTTAGGTCACGCGAGGCTTTGCTAGGCTTCGGATATATTTGGTTAGTGTAGCTTTGAATTTTGTGCTGTACACTGCGATTCGGTAGATACTTGTGCAATCCATTACTCTACTAGCATCTGCCTGTCTCTGAGGAGGCCAGTAACAACGATCGTAGCATGTTTGGTTGAGTTATGTTACGTTCGGGTAGGCTTGGTTTGGCTCAGTTTGGCTAGGATGGCTTCGACTTTTGTGCTATACACTGCTATTCGGTCGACATCTGCGCTCTGCATTACTGTACCTTCATCTGCTTTCCTCTGGAGAGGGCAGCAATGGTGGTCGCTGCACATTCCGTTTGGTAAGGTTACCTTTGCTTGGTATAGGTAAGGCTGAGTTTGGTATGGATGGCTCTGACTTCTGCGCTATACACAGCTATTCGGTGGATTTCTGCGCTGTACATTGCTCTACTATGCTCTGCCCCGCTCTCGGGATGCCAGCAATGGTGGTCGCAGCCTGTTTGTTTGTGTCAGATTACGTTTGGTTTGGTTAGGTTACGTTGCGGTAGGTAGGGATATCTTCGACCTTTGAGCTACGAAATGCTATTCTAAGGGCTTCTGCGCTCTTCTGTGCGCTAACGCACTCCGCTTGTCTTTGTGGACTCCAGGAGTAGTGCCCTCGGCACGTTAGGTTGAGTTGTGTTAGGTTTGGCTATGTCACGATTGGTTACGTATGGTTAGGGTGGCTTTTAATTTTGTGTTATATAATGCTTTTCCGTGGATTCCTGCGTTCTACTCTGCTCTGATATGTTATGCTTCGCTCTCGGGAGGCCAGCAGTAGAGGTATCGGCTCGTTCCGTTTAGCTATTCTATGTTCAGTTAGGTTGGGTTCGGAAGGGTTTGGTTGTGATATCCTTGACTCTTTTGCTATACAGTGCCATTTGGTGTCTCTCTGCGCTCTACCTTTATCTAGTGTATACTGCTTGGCTCTGGGGGGCCAGCAATAGTGGATGCGATACCCTAGTTTAATTTATTATGCGTTTGGTTCAACTACGTTTGGATACCGTAGCATAGAATATCTTTGACTTTTCTACTATACACGGCTATCTGGTGGATTCCTACGCTCCACGTTGATCTACTATACCCTGCTCGACTCACGGGAGGTCAGCAATAGTTTTCTCGGCACACCAGGTTGAGTTATGCTAAGCTTGGCTTGGCTAGGTTGGGTTAGGTTTGGTCAGCGTAGCTTACACTTTTGCGCATTGCACCGCTATTCAGTCGGCATCCGCACCTTGTACTGCTCTACTAGCATCTGCCTGTGTCTGGGGAGACCGGCAATAGTGGTTTCTTCATGTTAGTTTAAGTTAAGCTACGTTTGGTTATGCTATGTTTGGCTACGTTATGATATGCTATTCTGACTTTTGTGCTGTACGCTGCTACTCGGTGTATTCCTGCCTTCCACTGTGCTCTTATATGTTCTGCTTGGCTCTGGGGAGGCCAGCAATATTGGTCTCGACACGTTATTTCGAGTTAGACTACGTATGGTTAGGATAACCTCGACTCTTGTGATATACACTGCTATTCGGAGGATTTCTGCGCTCTGCATTTCTCTACTATGTTCTGCTCGACTCTGGGGAGGACAGAAGCAGCATTCGCGGGAAGCAGTGTTCAGCTATGCCACGTTTGGCTTGGTTACGTTAAATCAGGTAAGGTTATGGTATCTTCCGTCTTTGTGGTATACCCTGGTATTCGGTGGATTTATGCAATCTACGTTACTCTACTATACTCTGCTGGTCTCTGTGGATGCCAGTAAAGGCGGTCTCGTCATGTTAGGTTGAATAAGGCCACGTTTGAATATGTTACGTTTGCATAGGTTAGGACATGCTACTTTGAGTTTTGTGCCTTACACTGCTATTTCGTGGGTTTCTGCCATATACTGCGCTCTACTGCATTCTGGTTCAATGGAACACGGGAGAATTGTTGCGGCACGGTATGCTGTTGTACACTACGTTTGGATAGGTAAGCATTGGTCAGGTTATATCAGGGTATGTTTGACTTTTGCGCTATACACTGCAATGCGCTTGGTTTCTCGGCCCTGCTGTGCTCTAGTATATTCTGCTTGGACCTGGGCAGACCAGCAGTAGTGGCCACCGCACGTTATGTTCAGTAATGCTACGCTTGGACGTGTTACGTTTGGTGAGGTTATGATAGGATAGCTAATGCTTATGTGCTATACACTGCTGTACGCGGAATACTGCGCCCTTCTGTGCTGTAATTTGTTCTGCTTGGATCTGTGGTGGCCGGAACTAGTGGTCCCGGCACGATAGGTTCTCTTAGGTTACGTATCGTTGTGCTATGTTAGGAAGTATTGGTTAAGATTTCTTTGACTTGTTGGTATACACAGCTTTTCGGTGCACTCCCCGCTGTACATTACTCTACTATACTCCGCTCGACTATGGGAAGGCGGGCAGTGCTGGACGTGGCACGTGAGTCTGCGTTAGGTTACGTTTGGTTTGATTCGGTTAGGTTAATTTCGGTTAGGGTAGCTCTGATTTACTTACTATACGCTACTATGTGGCGGATTCCTGAGATCTAACGTGCTCTACTATATTGTACTAGGATTTGGGGTCGCCTGCAGCAGTGTTTGCGGCGCGTTATGTTGAGGCATGCTACGTTCCGCTGGGTTAGATTAGATCAGGCTAGGTTAGAATATCTTCGACTTTTGTGCTGTACACAGCAATCCGCTCATTTCTGCGCTCTACTGTGTTCTAATACTTTCTGCGCCGATCCAGGGTAGCAAGCAATAGCCGACTCTGCACGTTAGTTTGAGTTATGTTACGTTCGGTTAGGTTAGGTTAGGTTAGGTTAGGTTACGTTTTGGCAGTATGCCTTTGACTTTTGCGTTACACACTTCTGCTTGGTGTACCTCTGCACTCTACTGTACTCTAATATGTTCTGCTTGGCTCTGGGGAGGCCAGCAACAGTGGTCTCGGTACGTTAGGCTCAGTTAGGCTGCGTCTGGTTATGTTACGCTTGGATATGTTAGGACCCGAATGCTTTGACATCTGTGATATACACAGCTATTCTGTAAATTTTTAAGCTCTACGTTGCTCAACGATACTCTGCTCGACTATGGGGATGCCAGTAATAATGATATCGCCCCGTCAGGTAGAATTAGGCAATGTGCGGTTTTGTTAAGTTAGTTTGGGTTTGGTTCGGATAGCATTGACTTTCCTGGTATACGCTGATATTTGGTGGATTTCTAAGCTCTACGGTGCTCTACTATGCCCTGCTCGTGCCTGGGGATCCCAGCAACAGTGGTCGCGGCAAGTTATGTTGAGCTATGATATTTTCGGTTATGCAACCCAGCAACAGTGGTCGCGGCAAGTTATGTTGAGCTATGTTATTTTCGGATATGCTCTGTTGGTTTGGGATAGGCTTGGGTGGCTTAGGCTATTCTGATATGCACTGCGATTCTATGTATTTCTGAGTTCTATTATCCGCTAACTTCTTCTGTATGGCTCTGGCGAGGCCAGCAATCGTGGCTGCTGCACGTTAGTTTGTGCTTAGTTGCGCCTGTTAATGATACGATTGGCTACGTCAGGAGGTGGTAGCCTCGACTAGTGTGCTACGCACTGCCATTCGGTGGATTTTAGCGATCTACAGGTGAAGGCCAGCAATAGTGGTCTCTGCACGCTATGATGAGTACGCTCGGTTATGTTAGGTTGGGCTGAGTTCGGCAAGGATATCTTTTACTTTTGTGCTATGTACAGATATTCGGGGGACTTCTGCGCACTACCGTGCTCTAATATGCTCTGCTTGTCTCGGGGTAAGCCAGTAATATCGGTCATGTCACGTTAGGTTAAGCTAGGCTACGTTTGCCTATGTTACGTTAGGTGGTGTTAGGATATGTTGGCACAGACTCTTGTGCTATGCACTGCTTTCTGCGAATATCTGCGCTCTACTGTGTTCTGTTACTTTCTGCTTGGCTCTGGGGAGGCCGGTAATAGTGGCCTCGGTACGTTATGTTGTGCTAGGTTGCGTCCCGTTAGGTTAGGTTAGGCACGTTCGGTTTGCATTTCTTTGAATTTTGTGCTGTACGCTGCTATTCTGTGGATTTCTGCCATCTACATTGCCCTACTATACACTGCCCGTCTCAGTGGAGTCGAGCAGTAGCGGTCGTGGCACGTCAGGTTGAGTTAGGTTACATTTGGTTATATTAGGTTAGGCTCAGCATGGTTTGGAGAGCTTCGACTATCTTGCTGTACACTGTTGTGCGGTGGATTTCTGCACCCGACTTTGCTCTACTATATTCTGCTTGGCCCTGGGGAGGACAGCAGTACTCATCGCAGCTCGTTTTGTTCCGTAAGGCTACGTTTGGTTAGGTTATGTTAACGTGAGTTAGTATCGGATAGCTATGACTTTTGTGCTGTACACTGCGATTCTATAGATTTGCGGCTCTACTGTCCTCTAATATGTTTCGCTCGGCTCTGGGGAGGCCAGCAATTGTGGTCGCGGTACGTTATGCTTAATTATGTTACGTCTTGTTATGCAAAGATTGTATAAATTAGGGATAGATAGCTTCGAATTTTGTGCTATACACTGCTTTTCGGAGGATTTCTGCGCTCTAGCGTAACGTAGTATATCCTGCTCGGCTCTGGCGGGGCCAACAATAGTGGCCTCGGCACGATATGTTGAGTTAAGCTAGGATTGGTTACGTTAGGTTAGGTCAGGTATGGTTTGGCTATATTCGGCTTTATTGTTATACGCTGCAATGCGGTGGATCCCTTCGCACTACTGTGCTCTAGTACATACTGCTTGCCTCTGCGGAGGCGAGCAATAGTGGTCTCGTCTCATTTGGTTGGGCTGGGTAACGTAGTATTGGGTTAGGTTAAGAACGTTTGGTTAGTATTTCTTTGACTTTTGAGCTGTACACTACTGTTCGGGGCATTTCTGCGTTCTAAATCGCTCTACTACACTCCGCTCGAATCTGGGGTGGCGAGAAATAGCGGTCGCGGCACGATAGGCTTAGATATATTATGAGTGGTTAGGTCAGGTTATGCTATGTTTGGTTAGTATAGCCCTGACTTTCGTGCTATGAACTGTTATTCGGTTGATATCTGTGATCTACTGCGCTCTACTACATTCTGCTTGGCTCTGGGAAGCCTGGAGCAGTGGACGCGGCACGCTACGTTGAGCTATGCTACGTTTGATAAGGTTAGGGTGGGATATGTTAGATTGGGGTATCTTCGGCTTCTGTGCTATTCGCTGTAATGCGGTGGAGTTCTGCATCCTAATATGATCTAATATGCTCTGCCTGGCTCCATGGAGGCCATTAATAACGGTCTCGGCACGATACGTTGTGTTTGACTACGTTTGGTTACCCTAAGGTTGCATATATTGGGATAGGGTAGTTTTGACTTTTGTGCTGTACACTGCTATTCGGGGACTTCTGCGCACTTGTGTGCCCTAGTATGTTCTACCTAGCTCAGGGAGGCAAACAATAGTGGTCCCGGCACGTTATGTTGAGTTGGGCTACGATTGGTTGTTTTAGGCTAGGTCGGGTATGGTTCAGGTTTATTTGACCCTTTCGTTATTGACTGCAATGCGGAGGATTTCTGCGCTACGCTGTGCTCTAGTACATTCTGCTTGTCCCTGTTGAGGCCAGAAATAGTTGTCCCATCAGGTTATGTTAGGGTAGGTTATGTTAGATTGAGTTAGGTTAGGTTAGGCTATCTACGGCGTTTACGCAATTCACTGCAATTCAGTGGATTTCCGCCCTCTAATGTGCTCTGATAAGCTCTGCTAGGCACTGGGGTGCCAGCATTATTGGTCTCGTCGCACTGCGCTTACGTACAATATGTTTGGATAGATTAGGCAGGGCCATGTTTGGTCAAGTTACGTTTGACTTTTGTGCTGTAAACTGCAAAACGGCGAATTTCTGCGCTCTGCTGTGTTCTAGTATATTCTGCTTGGCTCTCGGGTTGCCAGAAATACTGGTCTCGGTACGTAAGGATGAGCTGTGCTACGTTTGGTTGTGTCACGTTTCGTGAGGGTAGGTTAGGATAGCTTAGTCTTTTGTGCAATAAACGTCTAACGACGGATTTCTGCGCTCTACTGCGTTCTAATGTTTTCTGCTTGTCTCTGGGGAGGCCAGCAATAGTGGTCTCCGCGCGTTAGTTTGGGTTAGGCTATGTTTGCTTACGACACTATCTGTTATGCTACGACAGAGTAGCTTAGGCTTTTGTGCCATACACTGCTTTTCGGTGGACTCCTGCGCTCTGCCGTGCTGTAATGTGTTTTGTTTGGATCTGTGGAGGACAGCAATGGCAGTCTCGGCATGTTAGGCTGGGATATATTGCGCTTGGTTAGGTTAGGTTAGGTTAACCTCTCTCAGGCTATCTTAGACTTTCGCGCTGTAAACTGTTAGTCGGAGGATATCTCCACCATACTGCGCTCTTTGATATTCTGCTAAACCCTGGGAATGCCAGCAGTATTGGTCTCGGCACGTTAGGTTGAGTTAGCTTGCGCTTGGATAGTTTATGTTAGGCTAAGAACGGTAATGGTATATTTGTCTTTAGTGCCATAAACTGTTGTTCGGCGGATTCCTGCGCGCGACTTTGCTCTGCTACATTCTGTTTGGCCCTGAGGTGATCGCCGGCAGTGGTCGCGGCTCGCTATGTTGTGGTAGGCTACGCTTGGCTAGGTCATAATAGCCTGGGTTATGTTTGGATAGATATTACTTTTGTGTTATACCCTGCGATTATACGGATTCCTGCGCGCTAATGTCCTCAAGTAAGATCTGCTCGACTCAAGGGGTGCCAGGAATAGTGGTCGCAGTAGGTCTAATTGCGATATGTTTCGTTCGGTAATGTCAAGGTTGGATACACTGGGATAGGTTAGCTTTGACTTCTATGCTATACAATGCTATTCGGTGGACTTCTGCGCCCTAGTGTGCGCCAGCATGTTCTTCTTGGCTCTGGGGAGCGCAGCAATGGTGGTCGTGGCTCGTTATGTTGAATTAGGTTACGTTTGGTTAGGTTAGGTTAGGAAAAGTTGGGTTGGTGTGGTCTTGAGTTTCGTGCATTGGACTGCTTTTCGAAGGATTCCTGTTATTTACAGCGCTCGGTTATATTCTGTTTGGCTGCGGGGATTCCAGCAGCAATGGTCGCGACACGTCGTACTGAGTTATGCTACGTTTGGTTTGGTTGGGTTAGGTGAGGTTAGGTTAGGTTACCTTCGAGTTTTGTGCTATATACAGCTATTAGCTGGATTTCTGTGCTCTACAATGTTCTAATATTCTCGGCTTGGCTCTGTCGGGGCCAGCACTCGTTGTCTCCGCGCGTTAGCTTGAGTTACGCTACGTTTCGTTTGATTAGGCTATGTCAACCTCGGTCAGGTTGTCTTTGACTTTCTTGCTATACACTACTATTCGAAGGGTTTCTGCGCTCCACTGTGCTCTAGTTTATTCTGTTTGGCTCTCGGGAGGCCAGCAATTGTGGTCGTGACACGTTACGTTTGGTTAGGCTACGGCTGATTGAGTTATGTTTGGATAATTTTTGTTAGGATGTCTATGACGTTTGTGCTACTCACTGCAATGAGGTGAATTTCTGCGCCCTAATGTGCTCTAATGTGCTCTGATTGTCTCTGTGGTGGCCAGTAATAGTGGCCTCAGCACGTTAGTTTGAGCTACGCTACGTTCTGTCACTTTAAGTTTGGAGAGGTTAGGATAGGATTGTTTAGACTTTTGTGCTTTACACTGCTCTCCGAGGATTTCTGCGTTCTACTGTTCTATAATATTTTCTTCTTGTTCCTGGGTGCCAGCAGTAGCTGTCTTGGCACGATATTTTGGTCTAGGATGCGTTAGGTTAGGTTACGTTTTATTACGCTCGTTAAGTTATCTTTGACTTTCGTGCTGTGCACTTATATGCGGTGGATTTCTACTCCCTACTGTGCTCTACCGTATTCTACTTGGCCCCGAGAGTGCCAGAAGTATTGGTCCCGACTCGTTAGGTTGGGTTATGTTACGCTTCGTTATGTTAGGTTAGTATGAGATTAGTAACGGTAGCTTAGACTTTCATGCTATATAATGTTTTTCGTTGGACCACTGCGCTCGACTGTGCTCTACTATATCCTGCTTGATCCTGGGGAGTCCAGCAATAGTGGGTGCAGCACATTATGTTCAGTTATGATACATTTGGTTAGATTAGGTTAATGATTGTTAGGTTCGTATAGCTATGACTTTTGTGCTGCACACTGCGAAGCTATGGATTTCTGCGCTCTACTCTCCTCTAATATGTTCTGTTCGACTATACGGAGGCCACCGATAGTGATCGAGGTACGTTATCTTTAATTATGATACGTTTGGATATGTTAAGCTTGTGTATATTAGGAAACGATAGCTTTGACTATTGTGCTATACTCTGCTGTTCGGATGATTTCTGCGCTCCAGCGTGCTCTAGTATAATCTACTTGGCTCTGGGGAGGCCGACAATAGTGGACACGGCTCGTTAGGTTGAGTTTTGCTACGTTCGGTTATGTTATGTTTGGTGGGGTGAGGATAGGATAGTCTAGAATTTTGTGCTATACACTGCTATCCGTGGATTTCTGCGCTCCCTGTTCGACAATATTTTCTGCTCGGCGCTGGGTGCCAGCAATAGTGGTATCGGCACGTGTATGTTTAGTTTGGTTACGTTTGGTTAGGCTACGTTTGGTCAAGTTAGGTTAGGATATCTACGGCTTTTGTGATATACACGGCAATGCGGTTGTTTATGAGCGCTGCTTTGCTGTAGTATACTCTGTTCGTCTCTGGCGAGGCTAGAAACCGTAGTCTCGGCACGTAAGTTTGAGTTACGCTTTGTTTGGTCATGTTTCGTATGGTGAGGTTACGATAGATTCGTTTAGACTTTTGCGCTATATACTGCTACACGCGGATTTCTGCCATGTATTGTGTTGTTATATTTTCTGCCTGGCTCTGTGGAGTCCAGCAATAGCTGCCTCGGCAGTTTGGGTTGAGATAGGTAACGTTCGGTTGGGTCAGGGTAGGTCAGGTTTGGTTTGGATATCTTCGCCTTTTTTGCTATTCACCGCAATGCGGCTGATTTCTGCGCACTGCTGTGCTCTAGTACATTCTGCTTGTCTCTGTGGAGGCCAGCAATGGGGGCCTCGTCACGTTAGGTTTAGTTAAGCTTCGTTCAGTTATGCTACGTTTGGCTATGCTTGAATAGGCTACTCTGACTTTTGTGCTGTACAGTGCATTGCGGCGGATTTCTGCCCTCTTCTGTGCTCTAGTATATTCTGCTTGGCAATGGGGAGGCCAGCAATAGTTGTCACGTCACGTTATTTTGAGCTTGGATACGTCTGGTTAAGTTAGGTTAGGTTAGGTCCGGTTGGGACATGATATGTTTGACTTGTTTGCCATACACTGCTATCCGGTGGCTTTCTGCGCTCTGCTGTGATCTAATCTTCTCTGCTTGGCGACGGGGAGGCCAGAAATAGTGGCCGCGTCTCGTTAGGCTGAGTTAGGCTGCGTATGGTTATGTTCCATTTGGTTATGTTAGCAGAGGATGGCTTTGACACTTATGCCATACATTGTTATTCGGCGGATTTCCGCTCATCACATTGCTCTACTATACTCTGCTTGACTCTCGGCAAGCCATAAAGCGTGGCCTCGGCTGGCTTGGTTGAGTTAGGTTACAATTGGTTTGGTTAGGTTTTTATAGCTTTGGCTAGGATGGCTTTGACGCTTTTGCTATGAACTGAAATTCTACTTTTTTCCGCCCACTACTCTCCCCTGTTTCGCTTTTCTTGGCTCTGTGGAAGACAGCAATAGTGGTCTGGTCATGTTAGTGTGAGTTATGTTACGTGTTGCTCTCATACGATTGGTTAGGTTAGGAGAAGGCAGCACTGACTTTTGTGCTGTACACGGCTATTCGGCGGATTCCTGCGGTGTACTGTGCTCTCATAAGCTCCGCCTGTCTATGACGATGCCAGCAAGTGTATTCTCGGCACGTTATGCTTAGTTAGGGTACGTTCGGTTAGATTTGGCTGGGACAGGTTAGGTTAGGATATCTCTGACCTGTGGCAGCAAACTGCAGTGCCGTGGATTAGTAAGCGCTGCTTTCCTCAAGTATACTCTGCTTGGCTCTGGAGTGACATGCAATTGTGTTCTCGACACGTTAGTTATAGCTAGGCTACGTTCGGCTACGTTGCGCTCGGTTACTTTAGGATGGGGTACCTTCGACTAGTGCGCTATGCACTTCTATTCCATGGATTTCTGCGCTTTACTCTCCTCTAGTATGTTCTGTCTTGCTCTGAGGGGGGCAGCAACGGAGGTTTCGGCACGTTAAGATAAGTTAGGTTACGTTTGGTTAGGTTAGGATAGGGTATCATCGGCTTTTGTGCTATATACTGCTCATCGGTGGATTTCTGATATTTGCTGTGCTCTAATATGTTCTGCTTGACGCTGGGGACGCCAGAAATAGTGGTCGCGGCACGATATGTTGAGTATGGCTATGTAAGGTTAGGTTATTTTAGTTTGTGTTAGGTTCGGCCATCCTCGACTTTTCTGCTGTAAACCGAGACTACCTGGATTTCTGCACTCTGCACTCCTCTAGTACATTCCGCTTTGCTCTGGTGAGGCCAGCAACAGCGGTGGCGCCAGGTTAGTTTGAGTTGGGTTACGCTTGGCTAGGCTACGCTTGTTTGGGTTAGGTCCGGATGGCTTTGACTTTCTTGTCATAGACTGTTACTCGGTGGATTTCGGCGCTGTATGCTGCTCTACTCCACTCTGCTCGCCCATGGGGAGGCCAGCAATAGCTGTCCCTGCACGTTTGGTTGCGATATGTTACGTTTGGGTATGTTATGGATGGTTGTTATAGGAGGGCGTATTTGACTTTTGTGTTACACACTGTCATTCGGCGGATTCCTGCTTTCTACCGCGCTCTACAATGCTCAGCTTGGCTCTGGGAATGACAGCAAAATTGGTATCGGCACATTACGTGGAGTTAGGCAACTTATGGTTAGGTTAGGTTGGGTCAGGTTAGGTTAGGCTGTCTTTGACTTCTGTGCTTTACGCAGCAATGCGGCGAATTCCTGCGCTCTACTGTGTTTTAGTGTATCCTGATTGGCTCCCTTGAGGTCAACAATAGTGTTTCAGGCACGTTGTGCTCGGTTAGGTTGCGCCTTGCTTTGTCCTCTTTGACTAGATTAGGATAGAATAGCTTTGACTATTGCTCTATGAGCTGCTATTCGGTGGACTTCTGCGCTCTACTGCGCTTTAATACGCTCTGCTTGGCTCTGGGGATGCCAGCAATATAGGTCTCAGCACGTTAGTTTGAGTCAGGTTACGTACGGCTATGTTAGTTTAGTTTGGGTCACGTAAGGATAGGACTGACTTTTCTGCCTATTCACTGCCATGCATTGGACTTCTGCGCTCTACATTCCTGTAACATGTTCCGCTTGGCGATGGGGATGCCAGTAATGTTGGTCTGGGCACGTTAGGTTCGATTAGCTTACGTTTGGTTATGTTACGTTTTGTTTCGTTTGGACAGGGTAACTTTGACTTTTGTGCCATACACAAGCATTCTGTGGATTTCTTCGCTCTACATTGTTATACTACACTCTGCCCGTCTCTGGGGAGGCCAGCAAATGTGGTCGTTGCACGACAGGTTGTGTTACGTAACGTTCGGTTATGTTACGCTGGGTTAGTGTAGGGGAGCATAGCTTTGACTTTTGTTCCTCACACTGCTGTTCGGCGGATTTCTGCGTTCTACTGTTCTCTTATATGCCCTGCTCGGCTCTGAGAATGCGAGCAATAGCGGTCTTGGCACGTTAGGTTTAGTTATGTTACGTGTGGTCACGTTGTGTTAGTTCGGGATTGGTTTGGATAGCTTTGACTTTCTTGCTACAGACTGTTAATCGGTGGATTACTGCGCTCTTCGCAACTCTACTATACTCGGCTTGACACTGTGGAGGCCAGCAATAGTTGTCTCGGTACGATTGGTTGACTTGGGTTAAGTTTGTCTGGGATAGGTTAGGTCATCCTTGAATCTGCTACTATACATTGCCATGGTTTGGTCTTTTGCGATCTACTCCCCTCTAATATGTTCTGCTTAGCGATGGGGAGTCTAGCAATGGTGGTAGCTGCACGTTCGGCTGAGTTAGGTTACGTTTGATTATTTTACGCTCGGCTAGGTTATGATAGTGTAGCTTTGTCTTTTGAGCTGTATACTGCTATTCGGATGATTCCTGCGCTACACTGTGCTTTAATATGCTATGCTTGGATATGGGGAGGCCAGCAATAGTGGCCCGGCGTGTTAGTTTGGGCCATGGTGCTTTTGGTTATGTTAGGTTAGTTAGTGCCAGGTAAGGGTAGTTTTGACTTTTCTACCTATACACTGCCTATCGATATACTCCTGCGCTCTGCTCTCCTCTAATATGTCCTGCTTGCCTTTGGGAGGGCCAGCAGCAGTGGAACCGGAACGTTACGTTGAATTAGGCTACCTTTGGTTGGGCTAGGTTATGACAGGCTTGGTCAGGTTATATTTGACTTTTGTGCTATACACTACTTTTCGGTTGATTCCTATTCTCTACATAGCCCTGCTGTACATTGCTAGAATCTGGGGGGGGGGGCAGTAATAGTGTTCCCGGCACGTTAGCTTCATTTACGCTGCGTTTGGTTATGTTACGGTTGGACAGGTTAGAAGAGGATAGCTTTGATTTTTGTGCTGTACACTGCTATTCGGTGAATTACTGTGCTATACAGCACTCTAACATGCTTTGCTTGGATCTAGGGAGGTCTGCAATGGTTGGTGTAGGTCGGTTAGATTGAAGTATGTTACGTTTGGTTGTCACGTTTGGATTGGTTAGGCTAGGATTACTTTGGCTTTTGCGCTGTAAGCTGCTTTTTGGTGGATTTCTGCTCACTGCTGCGAACTAATACGTTCTGCTTAGCCCTGTCGAAGCCTGAAGTAGTGGCCGCGTCGTGTTAGGTTGAGATAGGTTACGTTTGGTTTGTTTCGGCTTGTTTGGGTTAGATCAGGGTATCCCTGACTTCAGTTCTGTACATTGTTATGAGGTGGATTTATGCGCTCTTGTGTGCTCTAGTATGCTCTACTTGGCCCTGTGGTTGCCAGTAATAGTGGTATCGGCTCATTTGGTTGAGGTAGGATACGTTTGGCTCTGTTATTATGGCTTTGGTTCGGTCTGTGTAGTTTCGATTTCTCCGCTGTACACCGCGATTCTACGGATTTCTGTGCTCTGCACTCATCCAATACGCTCTGTTTGTCTCAGTCGAGGCCAACAATAGCGCTGGCGATACGTTAGGTATGGTCCGGTTACGTTTGGTATTGTTACGAAAGTTTAGGTTAGCAAAGGATAGCTATGACTTTTGTGCTGTGCAATGCTATTCGGTGGATTTCTCCGCTCTACTGTGCTATAACACGCCCCGCCGGGAAAGGTAGCCCCTGCACATTAGTTTGATATAGGTTACGCTTCGTTGGTTTATGTTAGGTCAGGATAGGTTAGGATATTTTCGACTTTTGTGGTATACACTGCTATTCGGCGGACTTCTGCGCTCTATATTTCTGCGGTCTATACAACTTTGGTTTCGTTATGCTACGTTTGGTTAAGCTATGTTATGCTATGTTTGGCAAGGATAGCTAAGGCTTTCGTGCGCTACTCCGTTATTCTGTGGGATTCTGTGATCTACTGTGCTTTACTACATTCTGCTTGGCTGTGTGGAGGCCAGGTGCAGTGTTCGCTGCACGCTATGTTGAGTTATGCTGCGTTTGGTTGAGTTAGGTTACGTCAGGTCATGCTAGAGCATCTACTGCTTTTGTGCTATTCATTGTAATGCGGTGGACTTCTGCGCTCTACTGTGCTCTAGCGCAGTCTGCTTGCCTCTGTGGGGGCCAGCAATAGTGGCCTCATCATGTTAGGTTGGGATATGTTACGTTCGGGTATATTGCGCTTGGCTAAGTTAGGATAGGCTACACCGTCTTTTGCGCTGTTTACTGCTATTCGTTGGACTTCTGCGCTCTAATGTGCTCTAATACGCTCTGCTTGGCTGTATGAGGCCAGCAAAATATTTCTCTCACGTTATGTTCAACTACAATACTTTTCGATATGTTAGGTTAGGCCAAGTTAGTTCAGGTTATGTTTGACCTTTTTGCTATACACTGCAATGCGGTGGATTTCTGAGCTCTGCTGTGCTTTAGTGTTTTCTCCTTAGCCACGGAAATGCCAGCAATATCGGTCTCGGCACGTTAGGTTGAGTTAGGCCGCGTTTGGTTAGTTTAGTTTTGGTTAATTTCTGTAATGGTAGCTTTGACATTCGTATTAAACACTGATATTCGGTGGATTTCTGCGCTCGTCGGAGTTCTACTACATTCTGCATCGCCCTGTGGAGGCCTGCAATAGTGGTCTCGGCACGTTAGGTTGAGTAAGGCTACGATAGGTTAGGTCAAAGTAGGCTACATTTTCTTAGGATAGCATTGACTTTCGTGCTGTCCACTGTCATTCGGTGGGTTCCTGTGATCTACTGTGCTCTAGTACATTCTGCTTGGCTCTGGGGTGGTCAGGAGTAGTGGTCCCGGCACGTTAGGTTGGCTTATGTTTCATTTCGTTAGGGAAGGCTGGGAAGGTTTGGATAGAGTTCCGTTGACTTTTGTGCCACACTGCTATA
>NW_016924503.1:31028-39968 GCF_001483705.2 Eufriesea mexicana
TCCCGGCACGTTAGCTTCATTTACGCTGCGTTTGGTTATGTTACGGTTGGACAGGTTAGAAGAGGATAGCTTTGATTTTTGTGCTGTACACTGCTATTCGGTGAATTACTGTGCTATACAGCACTCTAACATGCTTTGCTTGGATCTAGGGAGGTCTGCAATGGTTGGTGTAGGTCGGTTAGATTGAAGTATGTTACGTTTGGTTGTCACGTTTGGATTGGTTAGGCTAGGATTACTTTGGCTTTTGCGCTGTAAGCTGCTTTTTGGTGGATTTCTGCTCACTGCTGCGAACTAATACGTTCTGCTTTGTCCTGTCGAAGCCTGAAGTAGTGGCCGCGTCGTGTTAGGTTGAGATAGGTTACGTTTGGTTTGTTTCGGCTTGTTTGGGTTAGATCAGGGTATCCCTGACTTCAGTTCTGTACATTGTTATGAGGTGGATTTATGCGCTCTTGTGTGCTCTAGTATGCTCT
Organism: Eufriesea mexicana; assembly: GCF_001483705.2. NCBI lineage: Eukaryota > Metazoa > Arthropoda > Insecta > Hymenoptera > Apidae > Eufriesea > Eufriesea mexicana. Next base: position 31,499 of record NW_016924503.1, read on the forward strand.
ACTTGGCCCTGTGGTTGCCAGTAATAGTGGTATCGGCTCATTTGGTTGAGGTAGGATACGTTTGGCTCTGTTATGATGGCTTTGGTTCGGTCTGTGTAGTTTCGATTTTTCCGCTGTACACCGCGATTCTACGGATTTCTGTGCTCTGCACTCATCCAATACGCTCTGTTTGTCTCAGTCGAGGCCAACAATAGCGCTGGCGATACGTTAGGTATGGTCCGGTTACGTTTGGTATTGTTACGAAAGTTTAGGTTAGCAAAGGATAGCTATGACTTTTGTGCTGTGCAATGCTATTCGGTGGATTTCTCCGCTCTACTGTGCTATAACACGCCCCGCCGGGAAAGGTAGCCCCTGCACATTAGTTTGATATAGGTTACGCTTCGTTGGTTTATGTTAGGTCAGGATAGGTTAGGATATTTTCGACTTTTGTGGTATACACTGCTATTCGGCGGACTTCTGCGCTCTATATTTCTGCGGTCTATACAACTTTGGTTTCGTTATGCTACGTTTGGTTAAGCTATGTTATGCTATGTTTGGCAAGGATAGCTAAGGCTTTCGTGCGCTACTCCGTTATTCTGTGGGATTCTGTGATCTACTGTGCTTTACTACATTCTGCTTGGCTGTGTGGAGGCCAGGTGCAGTGTTCGCTGCACGCTATGTTGAGTTATGCTGCGTTTGGTTGAGTTAGGTTACGTCAGGTCATGCTAGAGCATCTACTGCTTTTGTGCTATTCATTGTAATGCGGTGGACTTCTGCGCTCTACTGTGCTCTAGCGCAGTCTGCTTGCCTCTGTGGGGGCCAGCAATAGTGGCCTCATCATGTTAGGTTGGGATATGTTACGTTCGGGTATATTGCGCTTGGCTAAGTTAGGATAGGCTACACCGTCTTTTGCGCTGTTTACTGCTATTCGTTGGACTTCTGCGCTCTAATGTGCTCTAATACGCTCTGCTTGGCTGTATGAGGCCAGCAAAATATTTCTCTCACGTTATGTTCAACTACAATACTTTTCGATATGTTAGGTTAGGCCAAGTTAGTTCAGGTTATGTTTGACCTTTTTGCTATACACTGCAATGCGGTGGATTTCTGAGCTCTGCTGTGCTTTAGTGTTTTCTCCTTAGCCACGGAAATGCCAGCAATATCGGTCTCGGCACGTTAGGTTGAGTTAGGCCGCGTTTGGTTAGTTTAGTTTTGGTTAATTTCTGTAATGGTAGCTTTGACATTCGTATTAAACACTGATATTCGGTGGATTTCTGCGCTCGTCGGAGTTCTACTACATTCTGCATCGCCCTGTGGAGGCCTGCAATAGTGGTCTCGGCACGTTAGGTTGAGTAAGGCTACGATAGGTTAGGTCAAAGTAGGCTACATTTTCTTAGGATAGCATTGACTTTCGTGCTGTCCACTGTCATTCGGTGGGTTCCTGTGATCTACTGTGCTCTAGTACATTCTGCTTGGCTCTGGGGTGGTCAGGAGTAGTGGTCCCGGCACGTTAGGTTGGCTTATGTTTCATTTCGTTAGGGAAGGCTGGGAAGGTTTGGATAGAGTTCCGTTGACTTTTGTGCCACACTGCTATACGGAGGATTTCTGCGCACCACATTGCTTTACCATATTCTACCCGACTCCGGGGGGGCGCGAAATAGTGGTCGTGGCACGTTATTCCAATTTATGTTACGTTTGGTTAGATTAGCTCAGGTTAAGTTTGTTTATGGTAGCATCGACTTTCGCGCTATACACAGCTTTTTGGTGGATTTCTGAGACCTGCATTGCTCTGCTACATTCCGCTTGGTCCTTGTGGTGCCAGCAGCTGTGCTTGCGGCGCGATTCTTGTTCCGCTACGTTCGGTTACGATGGGTTAGACCAGGTTATGTTATGATATTCTAGCTTTTTGTAACATATACTGCTATTCCGTGGATCTCTGCGCTCTTCATTGATCTACTATACTCTGCTTGACACTGGGTACGGGAACAATGACGATCGCGGCACGTTAGCCTGAGTTAGGTTACGGTTTGTTGGGTCATTTTATTGTAAGTTTGGTTAGGATAGCTCTGACTTTCGAGATATACACTGATATTCAGTGTATTTATATGAAACTACTGCGCTCTACCACATTCTGCGTGGCTATGGGGAGGCCAGCACCAGTGATCTGGGCACGTTATGTTGGGTTATGCTGCGTTTGGTTGGGTTAGGTTAGGGCAGGTTGGGTAAGAATATCTACGGCTTTTTTGCTGCTCTCTGCTATTCGGCGGGTTTCTGCTCTCCACATTGCTCTACTATAATATGCTCGACTCTGGGGAGGCGAATAATACCTGCCGCGGCTCGTTAGGTTTGGTTGGGTCACGTTCGGTTAGGCCAGGTTATGTCAAGCTCGGTCAGGTTATCTGCGGCTTTCATGCTGTACACCGCCATTCGGAGAGTATCTGCACTCGACTCTGCTCTACTATTTTCTGCTTGGCCCTGGGGTGGCCAGAAAATGGCGCAGCACTTTGTGTCGAGTTTGGCTACGTTTGATTAGTCTATGTTACGTTACGTTTGGCTACGATGACTTCGACCATCGTGCTGTACACTATTATCCGGCGGGTTCCTGTGGTCCACTGTGCTCTACTGAATTCTGCTTTACTCTGAGGAGTCCGGCAGCATTGGCCGCGGTACGCTCCGTTTAGTTACGCTACGTTTGGTTAGGTTATGTTAAGACATGTTATTTTGGGGCATGCTCCACTCTTGTGCTGTTTCCTGCATTGCGGAGGATTTTTGCGAACTGCTGTGCTTTAATGCACTCTACTTGTTTCTGTAGAGGTCAGTAATTGCTGTCCCGTCATGGTAGTTTGAGTTAGGTTACGTTATTGGTATGATACGTTTGGCTAGGGTAGGTTAGACTACTTTGACTTTTGTGCTTCACACTGCTATTCCTTGGGTTCCTGTGATTTACTCTGCTCTACTTCACTTTGCTTGGCTCTTGGAGGCCGGGAGCATTGGTCGCGGTGCGTCATGTTGAGTTATGCTACGTTCGGTTAGGTAACATTAGGTCGGGTTACGTTAGAATATCTACGGTCTTTATGCGATTCACAGCAGTGCGGTGAATTTCTGCGCTCTACTTTGCTCTAGTACATTCTCGTTGTGTCTGTGGGGGCGTGCACTAGTGGTTTCGCCATGTAAGGTTGAGATATATTGCGTTCGGTTATGTTACGTTTGATTAGGTTAAGATAGGCTACTCTGACGTTTGTGCTGCTCACTACTATTCGGTGCATATTTTCGTTGTAATGTGCACTAATATTCTCTGCTTGGCTCTATGAGGCCAGCAATATTGTTCTCGTCATTTTGTGTTGAGCAACACTACTTTCGCATATGTTAGGTTAGGCCAAGTAAGCTCGGGTTATGTTTACTTTTGTGCTTTACTCTGCAATGCGGTGGATATCCGGGCTCGACTGTGCTCTAATGTTTTCACCTTAACCACGGGAATACCACCAATATTGGTCTCGGCACGTTAGGTAGTGTTAGGCTGCGTTAGGTTTGTTTAGGTTGCGTTAATTACGGTAATTGTAGCTTCGACTTTCGTGTTAAACACAGTTGTTCGGTGGATTTCTGCGCTCGTCGGAGCTGTATTACATTCTGTTTCGCCCTTTGGAGGCTAGCAATAGTGGCCGCGCCACGGTATGTTGAGGTATGCTACGTTTGGTCAGGTTACGTTAGCATGGGATAGGTCTGGATAAATATGAGTTTTGTGCCATACGCTGCTGTTTTATGGACTTATGCGCCCTATTGTCCTCTAGTAAGTTCTGTTCGACCCTGGGGAGAGAAGCAACAGCGGTCGGTGTACGTTAGGTTGAGTTATGCTACGTTTGGTTAAGCTAAGATTGGATATATTCGGACAGGGTTGCATTGTGTTTTGTGCTGTACACTGCTATTCGGTGGACTTCTGTGTTCCAGTGTGCTCTAGTATGTCCTGATTGGCCCTGGGGAGGGCAGCAACAAGGTTCTCTGCACACTAGGTTGGTTTATGCTATGTTTTGTTACGTTACTGGCGCTGGGGAGGGCAGCAACAAGGTTCTCTGCACACTAGGTTGGTTTATGCTATGTTTTGTTACGTTCTGAAGGTTTGGGTTAGGTTCAGATAGCTATGTCTTTTCTGAAGTACACAGCGATTCCATGGATTTCTGCGTCCTACACGCCACAAATGTGCCCTGCTTGAATCTGTGGAGGCCAGAATTAGTGGCCGCGGCGCGTTAAGGTGCGGTTGGTTACGTTTCATTATGTTGCAATTGGTTACGTTTGGAGAGGGTAGCTATGACATTAATGATATAGTCTGCTCGTAGGCGGAATTCTGAGCTCTACAGTGCTGTAATATTTTCAGCTCGGCTCCAGGAAGGACAGGAATAGTGGTCTCGGCACGTTATGTTGAGCCAGGTTCCGTTCGGTTAGGTTGGTTTACGCTAATTTTGGTTAGAATAGCTGTAACATTTGTGCTGTACACTGCTATTCGGTGGATTTCTGCGTTCTGCTCTCCACTTACTTGTTCTGCTTGTCTCTGGGGGGCAGCAATAGTGGTCGTGGCACGTTATGTTCAGTTAGGTTACGTTCGTCCATGTTACGTTGGGTTAAGTTAGGAGAGGGTATCTTTGACTTTAGTGCTCTAGTCTGCTATTAGGTGGATTTCTGTGCGCTACAGTGCGCGAATATTTGCAGCTTGGCTGCAGCAATGCCAGGAATAGTGGTCTCGGAACGTTATGTTGAGTCAGATTACGCTCGGTTGTGTTGTTTCAGGCTAAGATTGATCACAATAACTTTAACCTTTGTGCTGTACCCTGCTATTCGTTCGACTCATGCGCTCTACAGTGCCCTGGTACTTCTTGCTCGGCTCATCGGATTGCAGCAATTGCGGTCTCCGCACATTAGTTTGAGCTACGCTACGTTTGGCTATGCTCCGTCGGTTCGGTATAGGTTTGGGTAGCTTTGCCTTTAGTGCTATAGTCTTCCATTAGGTGGATTCCTTCGACCTGCAGCGCAATAATATTTTCAGCTTGGCTCTACGAAGTCCAGCAATAGTGGTGTCGGTACGTTAAGTTGTGACACGTTACGCCCGGATTGGTTGGGTTAGGCTATATTTGGTAGGTATAGCTTTAACTTTTTTGCCGTGCAATGCTTTCGGAGAATATGTGCGCTCTGCTGTGCTGTAATAAGTTCTGCTTGGCGCTGGAGAGGGCTGCGCTATCGTTGTCGGCACGCTAGTTTGGGTTAGGCTACGTTTTGTTATGTTCTATTGGTTTGGCTTAGGCTCGGGTAGCTTTGACCTTTGTGATGTACAATGCGATTCTATGGGTTTCTGCGCTCTACACTACACTAACGTGTTCTGCTTGCCGCTGGGGAGGCCAGCAATTGTGGTCGCTGCACGACGGGTCGAGTTATGTCACGTTCGGATATGTTACGCTTGGTTATGTAAGGAGAGGATACTTTCAGCTATAGTGCTATATTCTGCTATTATGTCGACCTCTGCGCCCTACAGTGCTCTAATATTTTCAGCTCGGCCCTGGGAAGGCCAGCAATAGTGGTCTGGGCACGTTAAGTTGGGTGGGCTTACGTTCGGTTATGTTGGGTTAGGCTAAGTTTGGTTTGGGCAGCTATAACTTTTGTGCTCTACACTGCCATTCGGTGGATTTCTGAGATTCACTGTGCTCTAATATGTCATGCTTGGCCCTGGGGTCGGCAGCAATAGCGGTTTCGGCACGTTAGTTTGATTTATGCTACGTTTGGTTATGTCCTCTTATTTCGGGCCAGGTTTGGGAGTGTCTGGCTTTTCCTGTATACCCTGCGACTCCTTCCGTTTCTGCGTTCTGCTCTCCACTAATGCATTCTGCTTAGCTCTCGGGAGGCCAGCAATGGTGTTCGAAGCACGTTAGGCTGAGGCATATTACGTTCGGTTACGTTACGGTTCGTTAACGTAGGAGAGGGTAAATTTGTCTTTAGTGCTATAGTCTGCTATTGGGTGGATTTCTGCGTCCTACAGAGCTCTGATATTTTCAGCTTGGCTCTGGGAGGGCCAGCAATACTGTTCTCGGCACGTTATATTGGGTCAGGATACGTCCGGTTGTGTTTGGTTACTCTAAGCTTTCTTTGGGTAGCTATATCGCTTGTGCTGTGCACTGCTATTCGGACGACTTGCGCGTTGCGCTGTGCTCTAGAATGTCCTGCTTGGTCATGGGGGGGGGGGCGGCGGCAATACCGATCTCTGCAAGTTAGGTAGAGTTTGGCTATGATTCGTTATGTTCTGACGGTCTGGGTTATGTTAGGGTAGCTTTGTCGTATCAGATATGCACTGCGATTCCATGGATTACTGCGCTCTACTCTCCACTAATTTGTTCCACTTGGCCATCGGGTGGCCAGCAATGGTGGACACGTCATAAGTGTTTGAGTTAGGTTACGTTTGATTATGCTACGATTGGTTATGTTAGGAGAAGGTAGCTATGAATTTAGCGCTATAGTGTGCTATTAGGTGAATTTGTGCGCCCTACATTGCTCTAACATCCTCAGCTTGGATCTGGGAAAGCCAGAGATAGCGCACTCCGCACGTAATGTTGTGTCACGTTACGTTGAGTTAGATTGGGTTAGGCGAGGTTTTGTTAGAATAGCTTTAGCTTTTGTGCAGTACACTTGTTTCCAGCGCATTTCTGCGTTCTGCTGTGATCTAGGATGCCATGCTAGGCTCTGCGGAGGACGGCAATAGCGGCATCCGCTCGTTGGCTTGGGTTATTCCATGTTTAGTTATATTCTATTTGTTTTTGTTATGTTTGGGTAGCCTTGACTTTTCTGATGTATGCCGCGATCTTAAGGATTTCTACCTTCTACACTCCACTCATGCGTCCTGCAAGGCTCTCGGGAGGCCAGCAATTGTGTTCGCGGCGCGACAGTTTCAGATGTGTTTTGTTCGGTTATGTAACAGTTGGCTCTGTTAGGAGAGGATAGCTTTGAGTTTAGTGGTATGGTCTTCAACTAGGTGGCTTGCCGGGCCCTGCAGTGCTCTAATTTTTTCGGCTCGGCTTTGGGAAGGCCAGCAATAGTGGTCTAGGCACGATATATTAGTCAGGTAACGTTGGATCAGGCTGGCTTAGGCTAAGCTTTGTGATGTTTGTTCCAACTTTTTTGCTGCACAGTGAAGTTCGGTAGGATTCTGCTCTCTACTGTGCCTTAGGATGTCCTGCTTGGCTCTAGGGAGGGCGCCAAAAGCGGCCTTGACACGGACGGTCGGGTTAGGCTTTGTTTGGATATGATCAGTTGCTTTGAGTTCCGTTTAGGTGGCTTAGACTTTTCTGATATACACTTCGATTCTATGGATTTCTGCGTTCCACTCTCCACTAGTGTGTTTTGCCTTGATATCGGGCAGCCAGCAATGGTGTTCGCGGCGCGATAGTTTGTGTTAGGTTACGTTTGGATATGTTACGATTGGGTAGGTTTCGGGGCGATATCTTTGACTTTAATGCAATAGTGTGCTATAAGGTGGATTTCTGCGCCCTACTATGCTCTAATATTTCCAGCTTTGATGTGAAGGCCAGCAAAGCGGTCGCGACACATTATATTGAGTTCGGTTACGTTTGGTTAGGTGGGTTAGGTTTACTTTGGTCTGGATGCCAATAACTTTTGTGCCCTACAGTGCTAGTCGGTGGACTACTGCGCTCTACTTTACTCTAGTACGTCCTGCCTGGCACTCAGGTTGGCAGCAATTGCGGTCTCGGCACGTTAGCTTGAGTTGGGATGTATTTGGCTATGTTCGGTTCGTTTGGGATAGGCTTGGGTTGCACTAACTTTCCTTGCATACACTGCAATTCTATCGATTTCTGCGTTCTACCCTCCGCTAATGTGCTCTGCATGGCTCTGGAGGCCAGCAGTGGTGGTAGCTGCACGTGAGGTTGAGTTATGTTACGTTACGTTATGGTACGATTGGCTAGGTTAGGAGCGGTTTGCTTCGACTTTATTGCTATGGTATGCTATTAGGTAGATTTCTGTGCCCTACTGTGGTCTAATTTTTGCTGCTTGTCTCTCGGAATGCCAGCAATAGTGGTCTTGCCACGTTATGTTGGGAGATGTTACGTCCGGTTACGGAGGGTTATTCTAAGTTTGGGAAGGATGCCTTTAGCTATTGTGCTGCACACTGCCATTCTGTGGATTTCTGCTGTCTACAGTCCCCTAGTATGTCCTGGTTGGATCTGGGGAGAGCAGCAATAGCTGTCACGGTAAGTTGGGCTGGGATAGTGTATGTTTGGGTTTGGTTCGAGGAGCTTTGACGTTTCTTATATGCACTGCGATTCTATGGATTTATGCGCTCTGCTGTCCACTAATGTGTTCTGCTTGGCGCTGCGGAGGCCAGCAGTGGTGGGCGCGGCACGTTAGGTTGAGATATGCTGCATCTGCTGTCCACTAATGCGTTCTGCTTGGCGCTGCGGAGGCCAGCAGTGGTGGGCGCGGCACGTTAGGTTGAGATATGCTG
>NW_016924504.1:0-547 GCF_001483705.2 Eufriesea mexicana
TGAATTGAATCTTTCTTCCATATATATGCAAGGAAGTTAGCTCACCACGATATTAGTCGAAAAAGTCAGTAAAATTTAATTTTCCAGGAAGATTCTACAGCTTTGCAATGCCTATAGCACTCCAATAGAATCTTTCCTCCTTATTTATGCCAGTAAGTTGACTCACCGCGATATTAGTCGAACATGCCAATAAAATTGAATTTTCCAGCCAGATTCTATGGCATTGCAATGGCTATAGCACTCCAATAGAATCTTTCCTCCTTATTTATGCCAGTAAGTTGACTCACCGCGATATTAGTCGAACATGCCAATAAAATTGAATTTTCCAGCCAGATTCTATGGCATTGCAATGGCTATAGCACCCCAATAGAATCTTTTCTCCTTATTTAAGTAATAAAATTAGTTCACCACGATATTAGTCTGAAATGTCAATTAAATTGAATTTTCCAGTCAGATACTATAGCATTGCAATGGCTATAGCACCCCAATAGAATCTTTTCCCCTTATTTATGTAATAAAATTAGCTCACCACGATATTAGTCGAAAA
>NW_016924505.1:0-882 GCF_001483705.2 Eufriesea mexicana
CGATATTAGTTGAAAATGTCAACAAAATTGAATTTTCCAACCATATTCTATAGCTTCGTAATGCCCATACCGCGCCAATAGTGTATTTCGGCCTTATTTATGCAGTACAGTTATTTCGCCACGATATTAGCCAAGAATGTCTATAAAATTGTATTTTCCAGGCAGATTCTAGAGCATTGCAATGGCTATAGTAAGCCAGTTGAATCTTTCCTCCCAATATGGAAGAAATTTAGGTCGCCACGATAGTATTTGATAATGTCAATAAAATTGAATTTTCCAGCCAGATTCTATAGCATTGACATGGCTATAGCAGGCCAATAGTGTATTTCATCCCTGATTACGCAAGTGGGTTTGCTCTCCACGATATTAGTCGAAAATGTCAATAAAATTGAATTGTCCATACAGATTCTTTAGCATTGCAATGGGTATAGCACGACAGTAGAATCTTTTCTCCTTATATATGCGAGAAAGTTAGGTCACAACGATATTTGTTGAAAATGTCAATAAAATTGAATTTTCCAACCATATTCTAGAGCAGCGAAATGGCTGTAACGCGCCAATAGTATCTTTCCTCATTATTTATTCGGGAAAGGTAGCTCACCAAGATATCAGCCGAAAATGTACATTAAATCGAGTTTTCCAGACTGATTCTGTAGCTTTGCAATGGATGTAGCGCGAAAATGGAATATTTCATCCCTATTTATGCAAGAAAGTTAGTTCGCCACGATATTAGTGAAGAATGTCTATAATATTGTATTTTCCAGCCAGATTACTTCCAGCCAGATTCTACAGCATTGCAATGGCTATTGCGCGCCAATGGTATCTTTCCTCCGTATTTATGCAAAAAAGTTAGCTTACCACTATATTAGGTGAAAATGTCAT
>NW_016924506.1:0-235 GCF_001483705.2 Eufriesea mexicana
AAGAGCCGAAGATATCGACACACTCCTGAATTAACCTAACTCATTCGAACGCAACCTATTTCGCACCAACTTGCAGAGACCACCGTTGCTGGCCTCCCCGTGTGAAGCAGAATAAGCTAGAGCAATGTAGAGCGCTGTAGTGCACCGAAGAGCAGCGTACAGCACAGACGCCAAAGATAACCTTGGTGAACATATCATAACCTAACATAACCAAGCGTAGCATAACTAAACCTAA
>NW_016924506.1:357-1012 GCF_001483705.2 Eufriesea mexicana
TAGCCTAACCTAACCAAACGTAACGTATCACAACCCATCGTGCCGCGACCACCATTGCTGGCGTCCCCGCAGACATGTAGAATATGATATAGCACAGTGGAGCGCAGGGATCCTTAGAATAGCATTGTCCAGCACAAAGGTCAAGGGTATCCTAACCTAACCTATCTTAACCTAACAGAGCCGAACGTAACATGAGTGACGCCAACATGACGTGACGCGACCTCTGTTGATGGCGTCCCAAGAGACATGCAGAATATGGAAGAGCACTGTAGAGCGCAGGAATCCATACAACAGCAGTCAGTATCACAAAAGTCAAAACAGCCCAAACATTACTCGGTCAAACCCAACCTATCGCAACGTAACATAACTAAAACAAATCTGCCTCGACCACTATTACTCGCCCCCCGAGAACCAGCGGAACATATTAGAGGAGATCAGAACTCAGAAGTCCATATACTAGCAGAGTATAGCAGAAAAGCCGAAGCTATCCGCACACCCTAGAATTAACCTATCCACTTGAATTAACCTAACCCAACCGAACGCAACCTAATTCCACATATCGTGCCCAGACTACTGTTGCTGGCCTCCCCGCGCGAAGAAGCATATGCTACAGCAGTGTAGAGCGCAGAAATCGGCCGACTAGCAGCGTATAGCA
>NW_016924507.1:0-200 GCF_001483705.2 Eufriesea mexicana
ATTCAATTTTGTTTACATTTTCGACTAATATCGTGGTGAGCTAGCTTTCTTGCATATATAAGTGGCAGCGATTCAATTCTCTTGCTGTAGTCGTCGCAATGGTATAAAATCTGGCTTGAAAGTTCAATTTTATTGACATTTTCGACTAATATTGTGGCGAGTTATCTAGCTTGCATAAATAAGGAGGAACGATGCTGTTG
>NW_016924508.1:0-489 GCF_001483705.2 Eufriesea mexicana
CCCAGACGTAGGCTAACTCAACCTAACGTTACGATACGACCACTTCTGTCCTCCCCGGAGCCATGCACAGTATACTACATCACACCTGGGCGCAGAATTACACCGCAATGCCGCGTATAGCACAGAAGTCAAACATAGCCTCACCTAACATTCAGTAACCTAGCCTATCCAAACGTAGTGTGACTGAACATAACGAGACGAGACCAACATCGCTGGCATCCCACGGCCAAGCAGAGCATATTAGAGCACATTCGAGCGCGGAAATCCCCGAATGGCAGTGAAAAATGTCAAAGTAGCCAATCTTAACCTAGCCAAACGTGACGTACTCAGACGTTGCCCAGCTCAACCAGACGTGACGAGACTACAATTGCTGTACTGCAGAGAGGCAAGCGGAATGCACTAAAGGGCGGTTGTGCGCACAAGTCGACCGCATTGCAGTCAATAGCACAAAAGTCGAAGGTATCCTAACCTAACCAGACCTAACTTGAC
>NW_016924509.1:0-10336 GCF_001483705.2 Eufriesea mexicana
CCGCGACCACAATTGCTGGCGTCCCCAGAGCATAGCAGAACATCCTACAGGAGATTAGAGCGATGAAGTCCATGGAATAGCAGTGTAAAGGACAAAGGTCAAAGCTATACTGACCTTCACAACCCAACCGATCCCAGCCGAAAAGACACATAACTAAACCCAACGTACCGCGACCAGCATTTCTAGCAGAAATCCGTAGAAGAGCAGTGTATTGCAGAAAAGTTAAAGTTTTCCTAACCAAACCACAGCTAGCCTTACCTAACGAACCGTAAGCTAACACAACCTAACCTGCCGAGACCGCCGTTTCTGGCCTTCGCAGAGCGAAGCAGAATGTGTTAGAGCAACGCAGAGCGCAGAGATCGGCCGAACAACAGAGTGTAGGGCAAAAGTCAAAGCTACCCCACCCTAATCTACCAGGTTGTAGGGCAATAGTCAAAGCTACACTAGCCAAATCTATTCTTACGTAACCTAAGCGAACGTAACGCAACTCAACCAAACGTGCCGCGACCACTACTTCTGGCGTCCACAAAGACATGCAAAACATTGTAGAGCACAGGGAAGCGCAGAGATCCATAGGATAGCTGTGTGCAGCAAAAGGTCAAAGCTATCCTAACCTAACACGACGAAACCAAGTATAACCAAACGTGACCTAACTCAACTTAACGTGAGGCGACCAGTATTTCTGGCGTAACTGGGGCCAAGAAGAACATATTATACAAGAGCAGTGCGCAGAAACACAGAGAATAGCTGTGTATGGCAGAAAAGTGAAGGCTACCCACGCCTAACCTAAAATAGCCTAAAAATACCGAACGTAAAATAGCTCAAAAAAATGTGCCGCGGCCATTATTGCTGGCGTCCGAAGAGACATGGAGAAAATATTAGAGGAAGATAGGTCGCAGAAATGCATAAATTAGCGGTGCACAGTAGAAAAGTCGGAGCTACACTAACCTAACCTAAACGAACCTAACATATCAAAACCTAATCTAACCCGAGCTGACGTGACATGACAACTGTTTCTGGCGTCCCCAGAGCAAAGCAGAATGTACTAGTGCAATGTAGATAGCAGAAATAGGCCAAATAGCAGTGTACAGCACAAAAGACGAAGCTATGCATACAAAGCTAACCTGACCTGACATAACAGGCCGTGACGTGGCTGAACATAGCTTACCGCGACATCAATTGCTGGCGTCCACAGAGACGTGCTGAATATGATGGAGCACCGTGCAGCGTAGGAATCCCTAGAATAGCTTTGTGCAGCACAAAAGACACACCAATCCAAACCCAACCTAACGTAACTTAGCCTAACCGAACGTAACGTATCTCAACATGACCTCCCGAGACCACTACTGCTGGTCTCTCCATAGCCATGCAGAACATACTAGAGCACATTAGATTGCAGAAATCCACCGAATAGCAGTTTATAGCACAAACGTCGAAGCTATCCCAAACAACACTAGCCAAGCATAGCCTAACCAAACGTAAAGTGACTCAATCAAAGGTGCCGCAAACTCTATTGCTGGCGTCCCAAGAGGAAAGCAGAGAAAGATCGAGCACATTAGAGCCCAGAGGTCCATCGAATGACAGTGTATACCGCAATAGTCAAAGCTGTCCAAACCTAACCCAAGGTCGCATAACTTACACGAACTTAACCTAGCTCTACTAACGAGCTGGGATTGCTGGCATCCCAGGAGCATAGCAGAAATTGCTAGAGGAGGGCAAAGCGCAGAAATCCACCGTACAACAGTATAAAGCACGAAGGTCGGTGCTATCACAAACCAACATTGCCCAACCCAGCCTTAGCAAACGCAGCATAACACAACGCAACTAGCGACGAGAACTATGCGGGCCTACCCAGACTCGAGCTCGGTACAGTGGAGCAACGTGGGGCGCAGAAAGCCGCGGAATAGCAGCGCATAGCACAATAGTTGAAGTTACCCCAGCCACGCCTAACCTAACCTAGCCAAGCCACACGCAACATAACTGAACGTAACCTGCCGAGGCCACCATTGCTGGCACCCACACACGCAAGCAGATGATATTAGGGCACATGAGGGCGCAGAAATCAGCCGAATAGCAGTGCATAGCACAAAAGTCAAAGCAACCGTGTCCTACCCTAGCCAAGCGCATCGTAACCAAACATAACGTACTAGAGCGGAGTAGATCGTAGGAGTCCACCGAATAGCAGTGTATAGCCAAAAGCCTAAACTATGATCACCAAAACCTATCATAACCTAACCAGACCAATCGTAACATAACTCATACTAACTTGCCGAGACCTTAATTTCTGGCCTCTACAGAGCCAAGAAGAACGAACTAGAGTACAGTAGAGTGTAGAAACGCAACGAATAGAACTATATAGCACAAAAGTCAAAGCTACCCCACCCTAAGCTACCGAACGTGAAATGTCGGAACGTAGCATAACCAGAGGCATCGGGCCGCGACCACTTCTGATTGCCTCCCCAGGACCAAACAGAATATAATAGAGGAGAGTAGAGCGCAGCAATCCGTAGAATCGCTGTGAAGGTTAGAAAACCCTAAGATATCCAAACCTAACGCAAACTAACAACCCAATCAAACGCAGACTATCTCGACCTGACCTGCAGCGAACTCTATTGAAGCGCAGAAGTCCAACGAACAGCAGCGAATAGCACAAAGTCCAACGTAACCAATCCTAACCTAGCTAAACATAACATATCAGAACGTAGCATTACACAACGTAACACGTCGAGATCACCATTGCTGGCCCCCACAGAGACAAGCAGAATGAGGCGCAGCCCAGTGGGCGCAGAAGCCCACCGCAATGCAGTGAATAGCGCAAATGCCATAGATTTCCTAACCGAACCTAACCAAACCTAACCCCAGCGAATGCATTATGACTCAAAATAACGTGCCGTGACCTCTGCCTCTGGCCTCCCCAGAGCCAAGCAGGGTGTACTAGAGCACAGCAGCGCGCACAGGTCAACCGCATTTCAGTGAAGAGAACAAAAGGCCAAGATATCCTAACCTAACCTTATCTAAACAAGCCTAACCGTACGTAGCAATGCTCCGAATAGCGTGCTGCGGCCAGTGCTCCTAGACGCCTCAGAGAAAGGCAGAATGTAGTACAGCACAGTAGATCACACCACTGAAATCCACCGAATAAGAGTGCATAGCACGAAAGTCAAGGTAAACCTAACCAAACGTAGCCTGATGTAACCTAACCAAACATAACCTAACTTGACCTTGCGTGCCACAACCACCATTGCTCGCCTCCCCAGAGTCGCTCAGAGTATAGTAGACCAATGTACGGCGCGGAAATCCACCGAATAGCAGTGTATAGCACAAAAGTCAAAGAAATCCTGGCCAAACCTTCCCAACCGAACCTAACGGAACGCAACATAACTCACACATACGTGCTGAGACCACCCTTACTGGTCACGACAGAACCCAGCAGAACATATCGCAGCACACTCGAAGGCAGACATCAGCCGAATAGCTGTGTATGGCACGAAAGCAAAAGTTGTCCTAACCAAACCTATCCGAAATTAACCTAACCTAACGTAACCTAACTCAACGTAACGCGTCAGGATAGCCGTTCGAGGTGCGAGCGGAGTATAGTGGAGCAACGTAAGGAGCAGGAATAATCCAAATAGCAGTGCATAGCCCAAAGTCGCAGATACCCTGTCCTAACCTAACGAAGCTTAACATGCCCGAACGTAACATGACAGAATCTAACGTGCCTAGACCACTATTGCTGGAGTCTTCAGAGGGAAGCGGAGAATAATAGGCCACAGTAGTGTACTGTTGTCTACAGCACTCCTGTGTATAGCGCAAAAGTCAAATATATCTTAGCCAAACGTGTCCTAACTTAACGTAACCGAACGTAGCGTAACTAAACCTAACTTGCAGAGACCACAACTGCTGGTCTCCCCAGATCCAAGCAGAAAATATTAGAGCACAGAAATCCACAGAATATCGGAGTATAGCACAAAGTCGGCGATATTGCATAGCCAAACCCAACCTAACCAAAACGTATCATAACTCAACCTAAGGTGCCGCGACCTCTATTCCCGGCGTCACCAGAGAAAAGCAGAGTAAGATACAGCACTTAAGAGCGCAGAAGTCCATAAAATAGCAGTGTGCAGCGAAAAGCCGACGCTGTCCATACCTGACCAAGCTAGCATAACGTAGCCAAACGTAACATAACTCAAAGTCACGTGCCGCGACCACGATTGCTGGCCTCCCCAGTGCCAAGCGAAACATATTAGAGGAGAGGAGAGCGCATAAATCCAAAGAATCGCAGTGTATAGCACCAAAGTCATAGCCACCCTAACTCAAGCTAACCATACGTAACATAGTCAGATACGTCCGACGACCGAACCCAACCTAAAGTGCCGAAGACACTATCGCCGGCCTCCCCAGCGCCAAGCATAGTATGTTAGAGGGGAGTAGACCGCAGAAGTCTATAGCATATCTGTGTATAGCTCATAAGTCAAAGAAATCCTAACCAAACCTTACCAAGCTTAACCTAACCAAACGTAACATAACTCAGACTATCGTGCCACATCCACTGCTGCGGTCAACCCCACATTCGAGCAGAGCATATTATAGTAAAGTAGAAAGCAGAAATCCGCCGAATATCAGTGTATACCGCAAAAGTGAAAGCTATCCTCTCCTACCCTAGCCAAACATGACATAACCAACCGTAATATAAGTAATATAACACAGCGTAACGTGCTGAGATCACCATTCCTGGCATCTCCAGAGCCCAGAAGAACATATTACAGGGGAGTAGGGCACGGAAGTCCACCGAATAGCAGTGTAGACCACAAAGGTTAAATCTATCCTATCCTTCCGTAGCCAAACGTAACGTATCCAAACGTATCCTATCCCAAACTGACGGGCCGAGATCGGAATTGTTGGCCTCCTCAGGGACAAACAGGTCAAACTAGAGCATAGTAGAACGCAGAAACGCACCCAATAGCACTGTACCGCGCAAGTGTCAGAAACACCCTATACCAACAAAACCAGCCTTCACATCACCAAACGTTACATAACTTTACCCATCGTTCCGGGACAGCTGTTTCTGGCCTCCCCAGGGTAGAGCCGAATATAGGAGAGCACAGTAAAGCCCACAAATCCAACGCATTGCTGTTTATATCACAAAAGTCAAAGATATGCTACCATAGCCTGAACAAACGTAACCTAAACAAACGCAGCCTAACTCAACGTAACGTGCTGGGACCATAATTGCTGGCCTCCACAGAGCCGAGCAGAACATACTAGAGGAGAGCAGAGCGCAGAAATCCATACAACAACAACGTATAAGGGGAAAGTCAAAGCTACCAAAACCTAACCCAAACCAACGTAATCTAACCAAACGTAACATATCTCAACATAAAGTGCCGCGGCCACTATTGCCGGACGCACCAGCGCCAAGCAGAATGTAGTAGAGGACAGTAGAACGCAGAAATCCACCGAATAGCAGTGTATAGCACAAAGGTCGTTGCTGTCTTATACTAACATATCCAAACGTAACGTAATAAGCGTAACATATCTGAATCTAACGTGCCGAGACCACAATTTCTGGCCTCCCCGGAGCCTAGCAGAACGTACTAGAGCATAGAGGAACGCAGGAATCCACCAAATATCAGTGTATAGCAAGAAAATCAAAACTACTCTATCCTAACTTAACAAACCATCTCATCACCAAACGTATCATTGCTCAAATCAACGTGCAGAGACAACAGCTGCTGGCCTCCACAGGGCCAAGCAGAATGTTGTAGAGAACATTCGAGCGCAGGAAACCGCCGAATAACGGTGTATAGCACGAAAATCAAAGCTGTCCTAACCGAACATAGCGTAACCTTAACTAACCAAACGTAACCGAAAACAACCCTAACGTGCCGAGACCACAATTTCTGACCACCCTAGAGACCAGTAGAGAATATTAGAGCACAGCAGGGAGCAGAAGCTCTTCGAATAGCAGCGCGTAGCAAAGAAGACAGTGCTACACTGTCCTAACATAACAAAGCGTAACATAGCCAAACGCAAACTAACTCAACCTATCGTGCCGTGACCACTAATGCTGACCACTTCAGAGCCGAGCAGCACAGGTTAGGGGAGAGGAGAGTTCAGAAATCCATGGAAACATAGTGTATAGGCGAAGGCCATTGCTATCACAATCGAACTATACCTAACCCAACCTCGCAAGTGTAACATAATAGTGATCGCGGCAAGTTACGTTTGGTTAGGTTAGGTCAGATTATGTTTGGTCAGGCTGCCTTCGCCTTTTGTGCTATGCACAGCAATGCGATCGATTTCTACGCTTTACTGTGCTCTAGCATATTCTGCTCGGACCTGCTGGTGCCAGCATTAGTGGTCTCGGCACGTTAGGTTGTGTTAGGTTTCGTTTGGTTAGGTTAAGATAGGATAGATCCGACTTATATGCTGTACACTACTATTCGGCGTATTTCTGCACTCTACTGTGATCTAGTATGCACTGCTTGGCTCTGTGGAGGCCAGATATGGTGGTCTCGGTACGTTAGGTTCGGATAGGCTACGTTTGGCTAGGTTAGGTTAGCATCGGTTGGGTTTGGATAGCTTAGACTTCTCTGCAATACACTGCGATTCTAAGGATTTCTGCGCTTTACATTCCCATATTATGCTCTGACTGGCTCTGTGGAGACCAGCAGTACTGGTTGCGACACGCAGGTTGAGTTAGATTACATTTGGTTGTGTTAGGTATCGTTGGCTTATGTAACGTTACCATTGACTCTTGTGCGCAACACTGACATTGTATGGACTTCTGCGTTCTACTGTGATCTATCATATTCTGCTTGTCTTTGGGGACGCCAGCAATAGCCGTGGCGGCACGATAGGTCAGGTTACGTTACGTTCGGTTAGGTCAGGTTAGGTTAGGTTCGGACAGGATATCCTTCACTTTTGTGATGTGAGCTGCAATGCGCTTGATTTCTGCGCTCTACAGTGCTCCAGTGTATTCTGCTAGGCTCTTCGGTGTCCAGAAGATGTGGTCTCGGCACGTTAGTTTGAGTTATGGTACGTTTGGTTTTGTTGCGTGTCGTTAGGTTAGGGCATGACAGCTTTGACTTTTGCGCTGCACACTGCCATACGGTGAGCTTCTGCCCTCTGCAGTGGTCCAGTATGTCCTGCTCGGCTCGGCGGAGGCCAGCTATGGTGACCTCGGCACGTTACGCTGTGTTATATTACGGTTGGTTATGTTAAGTTCGGCTAGGGTAGGAGAGGATAGCTTTGACTTTTGCGCTGTACACTGATATTCGGCGGATTTCTGCTTTCTACTTTGCTGTAGTATGCTCTGCTCGAATGTGGGGTTGACGGCAATAGTGGACGTGGTACGATAGTCTGAGATATGCTACGTTTGGTTAGGTTAAGCTTGGTTAGGTTTGGTTAGGATGGCTTTGACTTTTGTGCTATACACAGCCGTGCTATGGACTTCTGCGGTCTACTCTCCTCTAACATACTATGGTTGGCGATGGGGAGGCCTGCAATAGTGGTCTAGGCACGTTATGCTGTGTTAGGGTACGTTCGTTTATGGTACGTTTGGTTAGGTTAGGAAAGGATAACACTGACTTTGCGCTGTACATTGTCATTCGGTGGATTTCTGCGCCCTACATTGCTCTACTATACTCTGCTCGATTCTCGGGCGGCCAGTAATAGTGGTCGTGGCAAGATAGGTTAAGTTACGCATGGTCAGTTTAGGTTATGTCATGTTTAGCTAGGACGACTTTGACTATTGTGCGATATACTGCCATTCGGTGGATTTCTGCACTCTAGCGTGCTCTAATATGTTCTGCTCGTTTCTGGGGAGCACAGGAATAGTTTTGCGGGCTCGTTACGTTTAGCTATACTACTGTTGTTTGGGTTAGGGATGGTTGGGTTCTGTAAAGATGGCTTTGGCTTTTGTGCTGTACGCTGCCATTCGTTGTGTTACTGCGCTCTGCGGTGCTCTAGTGAGTTATGCTTGGCTCTGCGGAGGAAGGCATTTGTGGTCTCGGGACGCAACGCTTACTTAGGCTACGTTCGGTTATGTTAAGTTTGGTTTGGTTAGGATAGGGTAGCTTTGACTATTATGATATGCTCTGAGATACGCCGGAATCCTGCGCTCCACATTGCTCTGCTATTCTCTGCTCGGAACTCGGGAGTCCAGCCACAGTGGCCGTGACACGTTAGTTTGTGCCAGGTAACGTTTGGTTCTGTTACGTTTTGCTTGGTTAGGATAGGGTGACTTCAACTTTTGAGCTAAACGCTGCTACTCGGTAGATTTCTGCGCTCTACGTTGCTCTACATCACTGTGCTCGACTCCGCGGAGGCCAGCAATAGTGGTGATCCACGATGGGTTGTGTTATAGTACGTTTGGTTTGGCTAGGGTCGGTTGAGTTTAGTTAGGATGGCTTTAACTTTTGCGCTATACACATCCATTAGGTGATTTCTTGCGACCTACTCTGCTCTAATATGATATGCCTGGCTCCCTGGAGGCCAGCAATAGTGGCCTCGGCTCATTAGGTTTAGTGAGTGTACGTGTGCCTAGGTTAGGCTGGGACATATTTGGTAAGGTTGTCTTCGACTTTTGTGCTGTACACTGCTATACGGTGGCCTTCTGCGGTCTACTGTACTCTTTCATGTACTGCATGCCTCCGGGGACGTAAGCAATATTGGTCGCGGCGCGTTAAGTAGGGTCATGTTAAGTCCGGTTCCGTTATGTTGGGCAATTTTTGGCCAGGGTACCTTTGTCTTTTGCGCTATACACATCAATTCGGTGAATTTGTGCGCTCTACTATGATCTTGTAAGTTCTGCTCGCCTCAGGTGAGGACACCAATAGTGGTCGTGGCTCGATGGGTTGAGGCACGTTTCGTTTGTCTAGGTTAGGTTAGTTTCGGTTTGGTCACGATGGCATTAACTTTTGTGCTTTACACTGCAATGCGGAGGATTTCTGCGCTCTACTGTGTTCCGGTATTTTCTGATTGGCCCCGGGGATGTCAGCAATGATGATCTAGGTGCGCTAGGTTGAATTATGTTACGTTCGGTCGCGCTAGGTTGGAATAGGTTTGGTCAGGATATCATAGACTTCTGTGCAACTCATTGCAGTGCAGTCCATTCCTGCGCTCTACTCCGCTGTAACATATTCTGCTTGGCTCTGCGGGGGACATGAATATTGGTCTCGGCACGTCAGGATGTGTTAGGTTACGTTTGGATGGGTTAGGTTCGCCTTGGTCCGGTTTGGGCAGCTTTGACTTTTCTGCTGCACCATGCGATTCTGAGGTTTTCGGCACTATCCTCTTCAATAATATGTTCCGATTGGCTCTGATCAGTCCAGCAACAGTGGTCTCGGCTCGTTAGGTTGGGTTACGTTATGTTCAGATATGCTCAGTTCGTTTGGGTTAGGCTTGAATAGCTTCTACTTTGCTGGCATAGACGCATATTTGGTGGAATTCTACGCTCTAGTGTGACCAACTATTCTCTGCTCGACTCTGGGGAGGCCAGCAATAGTGGTCGCTGCATGCTAGGTTGAGTTAGGTTACTTTCGTGTATTTGTCGATTGGTTAGGTTCGGCGAGGGTAGCTTCGACCTTTGTGCTATACGCTGTTACTCGGTGTACTTCTGCGATCTACTCTGCTCTATCACATTCTGCTTGTCTCTGTGGACGCCACCGATTGTGGCCGCGGCACGATAGGTTAAGGTGTGTTATGTTTGGTTAGGGTAGGTTAGGGTAGGTTTGGCTATGTTTGGTCAGGATTGCTTTGCCTCTTGTGCTGTTCGCTGCTACTCGGTCGATTCCTGCGCCCGATATTGCTCTGCTGAACTATGCTTGGCTCCCGCGAGGCCAGCAATAGTCGTCGTGGCACGTCACGTTGTGTCATGTTACGTGTGGTAATGTTAGGTTTTGATACGTTTGGAAGTATAGTTCTGACTTTTGTGCTATACACTGCTATTCGGAGGAATTCCGCGCTCTACTGTGCTCTGGTATGCTCTGCTTGGAACTGTGGAGGCCAGCAATAATGGTCTCGTCTCGTTAGGTACAGTTAGTCTGCGTTTGGTTAGGTAACGTTTGGTCAGGTGCGGTTGGGATATCCTTGGCGTTTGTGTTATTCTATGCTCTTTGGAGGTTTTCAGCGCTCTGCAGTGCCCTGGCATAATCTACTTGGCTCTGAGGACGCCAGCAATGGTGGTCCCGGCACGTTAGGCAGAGTTACGTTATGTTCGGTTAGGTTATGTTTGTCAGGGCAAGGCTTGGATAGCTTTGGCTTTCTCGGCATAGACCGTTATTCGGTGGACTCCTGAGACCTACTGTGCTCTACAACACACTCTCCGTTTCTG
>NW_016924510.1:0-3810 GCF_001483705.2 Eufriesea mexicana
AATTACTGGTCTCCCCAGGGACGAGCAGAATGCTGTAGAGCACGGTGGTCTGCAGCTATCCGCCGCATTGGAGTGTAAAGCAGAAGAGCAGAAGATATCCCAACCAAACGTGCCATAACCTAACAAAACCAAACGTAACCAATCCAAATCTAACTTGCCTATCCCACTATTACTGGTCACTCCATCGCCAAGCAGGACATATCAGAGGAGAGTAGAACGCAGAAGTCCATATGATGGCAGTGTATGTTGCGAAAGAGGAAGATATACCAACCAAACCCAATCCAACCTAACCTAACCAAGCTTAACCTAACCGAGCTTAACGCGCCGCGGCCAATATTTCTGGTATGCCCACAGCAAAGCAGGGAACACTAGATCGCAGTGGAGCGCAGAAATCCACCGAATAGCAGGGTACACCGCAAGAGACAAAGATATCCCATCTAACCTTAACCTAACCGAACGTAGCAGAGGGAAACATAACTCAAGCAAACGTGCTGCGACCACCATTCCTGGCCTCTCCAGATACAAGCAGATGCTAGTACAGCAATGCAGATGCTAGTACAGCAATGCAGATCCCAGATATAGACAGAAAAGGGGTATATAGCACAGAAGTCAAAGCCTCCCTAACCAAACTTTTCCTATCCTAACACAACCAAGCGTGACCAATCACAACCAAACGTGCCACGACCGCCATTGCTGACCTCCACTGATTCAAACAGAAGCTAGTAGAGCAATGCAGTGCACACATATTGGCCGAGCAGTAGTGTACAGCACAAAAGACAAGCCTAGCCTAGCCAAACGTGTCCTAACCTTGACGAGCCAACCGTAACCTATCTCAGCCCGGCGTGCCGAGACCACGCTTGCTGGCCTCCCCGGAGCGAAGCAGAGCATACTAGAACAGAGTAGAGCGCAGTAGTCCACGGAAATGCAGTGTGAGGCACAAAAGTCAAAGATACCCTAACCTAACCTCTCCTAATCTAGCCAAGACAAGCGTAACATAGCTAAACGTAATGTGGCGAGAATAAAATTGCTGGCCTCCCCAGAGACAAGATGGGCACATTAGAGCAATGTAGAGCGTAGAATTCCTCCGAATATCGGTGTATAGCACACACGTTAGAGCTATCCTGTCCTAAATTAACCAACATTAAGGTATGCAGGCATAACATAGCACAAGCTGACGTGCCACGAAAGCCATTGCTGCTCTGTGTTGAGCAGAGCATATTCGAGCAATGTAGGGCGCAGATGTCCACCGAATATCAATGTATAGCGCAAATGTCTAAGCTACCCTATCCTAACCTAACCAACCGTATCATAGCCGAATGCAACATAACTCAGACTAACGTGCCGAGACCAATATTGCTGGCCGCCACATAACGAAACAGAATATACTAGAGTACAGTACGGCGCAGAAATCCACCGTATGGCAGTGTATAGCATAAAAGTCAAAGGCATCCTAACCAAACTTAACATAACCTGGCCTAACCAAACGTGACATATCTCAGTCGAAATTGCCACTACCATTATTGCTGGCCTCCACAGATTCAAGCTGATGCTAGTAGGGCAATGCAGTGCGCAGGGATCGGCCGAAGGGCAGTGTATAGCGCAAAGGACATAGTTAAAATAACCAAACATGTCCCAACCTAGAAAAACCAACCGTAACCTAACTCAACCTAGCGTGCCAGAGGTCACCATTGCTGGCCTTCCCAGGCCCAAGCAGAGTATACTAGGGCACAGTCGAGCCCAGTAATCCACCGCATTGCAATGTGTGGCAAAAGAGTCAAAGCAACCCAAGCCTAACCCAAGCTGTCCTAAGCTAACTCAACGTAGGCTATCTCATCCTAGTGTGCCAAGAACACAATTACTGGCTTCCCCAGCGTCGAGCAGAGTATAATACAAAAGTCAAAGGTATCCTATACTAACCTAATCAACCGTAACATAAGCACACTTAGGGTAACAGAAACTGATGTGCCACGAAAGCCATTGCAGCCCTCACGAGAGCGAAGCAGAGTATAGCAGAGCAATGTAGGATGCTGGAACCGTCCGAATATATGTGTCTTGCAAAAAAGTACGAGATGTCCTAACCTAACCTGACCTAATATAGCCCAATCAAACGTAGGCAATCCCAACGTTACGTATCTAGTCCACAAATACTGGCCTCCCCATCGCCAAACAGTGCAAATTAGAAGTGAGTAGAGCGCAGAGGTACATAGAAAGGCAGTGTATATCACGAATGTCAAGCATATCCGAACCAAACCCAAACAAACCAATCTTAACCAAACGTAACCTACCTCAACCTAACGCGCCGCGGTCGCAATTACTGGAATTCCCAGAGAAAAGCAGGGATCATTAGGTCACTGTAGAGCGAAGGAATCCACGGAATAACAGTGTGAAACACAAAAGTCAAAGCTACCGCATCCTAACCTAGCCAAATATAACAAAACCAGACGAAATATGACTCAACCTAAGGAGACTAGACCTATATTGCTGACCTCCTAAGAGCAAAGCAGGACATACTACAGCACAGTGGAGCGCAGATATCGACGGAATAGCAGCGTATACCGCGAAAGACGCAGCTATCCAAACATTACCCAGACTAACATACCATAACGAAGCGCGTAACCTAGCTCAACCTAACGTGCCTAGAGCACTATTGCAACACTTTCCAGAGCCAAGCAGAATATACTAGAGCACAGTAGTGCGCAGAAGGACACAAAGTAGCTGTGTACAGCACGAGCTGTGTACTCTGGTTTGCCCAGAGTCAGGCCGTGTATAGTAGAGCAATGAAGGACGCAGGAATCCACCAAATATGAGTGTATAGCACAAAATTCAAAGTTGTCCTATCCTAACCAAACGTAACATAAGCAGACGTAACGTAGCCTAGCCTGACATGCCACGAAAGCTATTGCTGGCCTCACTAGAGCAAAGCAGAGTACAGCAGAGCAATGTAGATCTCTGAAGTCGCCTGAACAGCAGTGTATAGCAAAAAAAGTAAGAGATATCCTAACCTAAGCTTACCCGACCCAAACTGATCAAATGTACCCAAACCAAATTTAACGTGCCTAGCCCGCAACTGCCGGCCTTCCTGCCGCCAAGCGGGGCATATTAGTGAAGGGCATACCACGGTTGTCCATAGGATGGCAGTATATAGCACGAAAGTCAAAGCTATCCCGTCCTAACATTACCAAACGAAACCTAACCGAACCATACCTATCCCACACTTACGAGCTGTTACCACTATTGCTGGCCTTCCCATGACCAGGCAGAACATACTAGAGCACAGTAGAGAGCAGGCACTCGCCGAAAGTCAGTCTATACCCCGACAGCCAAAGCAACCCTTACCTAACGCAAAACTAACATAACCTAAACAAACGTAGCCTAACTCAAACATACATGACGAGGATACTATTACTGGACTCTTCGGAGTCATGCAGAGTATTCTAGAGCAATGTAGAGAGTAGAAATCCCCCGTACAGCGGATTATTACACAAAAGTCAATGCTACCTTATCCAAACTTAACCAATCATAGCATTACAAATTGCAGCCTAACGCAACCTGTCGTGCCATGAACGACAATGCTGGCCCCCCGGAGTCGAGTAGAGTATAGTAGAGCACAGTAAATCGCAGGAAGCCACCAAATAGCAATGTATATCACAGAGGTCAAAGATACTCAACATAACTCAACATAACAAATCATAGAGTAACTAAACCAAACGTGCCGCGAACACTATTGCTGGCTTCCCCAGAGACAAGCAGAACATGATAGAGCACAGTAGAGCACAGAAGTCCGTAGGATATAAGTGTTGAGCACATATG
>NW_016924510.1:5749-10271 GCF_001483705.2 Eufriesea mexicana
TGTCTCAGCCAAACTTAATCAAACATAACCTAACAAAGCGTAACATAACTCAACCTAACGTGCCGAGAGCATTATTCCTGGCGTCCACGGAGAGAAGCAGGAAATACTAGGTGAGAGTAGGGCGCAGAAATCCATAGGATCGCAGTGTACAGCAGAGAGGTCAAAAATATCCAAACCTAACCCAGACTAACATAACCAAGCCTACCGTAGGCAAACTCAGCGTTACGTGCCGCGACCACTATTGCTGGCCTCCCCAGGGTCTTGCAGATTAGGGTGGAGCAGTGTGAACGGCAAGAGCCCACCGAACAACTGTCTATAGTACGCAAGTCAAAGCTACCCTAACCAATCCAAACATAACCTAACCTAGCCAAATGTGACATAACACAGCCTAACCTGCCGTGACCACTACTGCTCGCATCCCGCCAGTCGAGCGGAGTATAGTAGAGCAACCTAGAGGGCAGAAATCCACGGAATAACTGTGTACACCACAAAAGACAGAGCTACGCTAGCAAGTAGATATACAAATGTACAGTAGATACACTAACCCAACGTGCCGAGACCAATATCGCTGGCCACGACAGAGCCACGCAGTATGCACTAGAGCACAGTTGATCGCGGAGTGCCACTGAATAGCAGTGTATAGCACAAGAGTCGAAGATATACG
This sequence comes from Eufriesea mexicana, assembly GCF_001483705.2. NCBI lineage: Eukaryota > Metazoa > Arthropoda > Insecta > Hymenoptera > Apidae > Eufriesea > Eufriesea mexicana. The sequence goes on from NW_016924510.1 coordinate 6,414, forward strand.
AACCTAACTTGACGTAAGCTAACCTAACCAAACGTAGAACAACTAATCCTAGCGAGTCGAGACCTATATTGCTGGCCTTCACAGTGAAAAGCAGAACATATTAGAGCTCAGTAAAGCGATGAAATCCACCGAACAGCAGTGTATAGCACAGAAGTCAAAGCTATCCTTTCCTAACCCAACAAATCGTGACACAGCCGAACGTAACATAACACAAAATAACGTTCCGCGACCACTATTGCTGACATCCGCACATTCGAGCAGAGTATAGTAGAGCAATGTGGAGCGCAGTATCGCACCGAATAACATGGTCGACACGAAAGACAAAGCTATCCAAACCCAACCCAGACTAACGTACCTAAGCGAACATACCTTAACTGAGCCTATCGTGCCGCCACCACACAGTGCGGCTCACCACAGAGCCAAGCAGAACATATTAGAGGAGAGTAGGATTCAGAAATCCATAGGATCGCAGTGTACAGCAGAAGAGTGAATGATATCCAAACGTAACACAGACTAATGTAATTTAACCTATCGCAGAAGGACTGTACGTAACGTACCGCGACCACGATTGCTGGCCTCCCCAGGGACTAGCAGATAAGTGTAGAGTACAGTGGAGGGCAGGAATCAACCGCACAACTGTGTATAGCATGAGAGTCAATGCTACACTAACCAAAAATAACCCAACCTGACCTAACCAAACGTGACCTAACCCAACCCAGCCGCACGTAACATAACTCAGACAAACGTCCCACGACCGTTACTGTTGGTTTCCCCAGAGCCAAGCAGTATACACTAGAGCACAACTGGGCGCAGAAGGCCACCAGATAGCAGTGTATAGCAAAAAAGTCAAAGATATCCGTACCTAACCTGATCAATCCTAGCCCAAACAAACGTAGAATAACTACACCTAAGGATACGAGACCTATATCTCTTGCCTCCTCAAAGCCCTGCAGATCATATTATACCACAGTAGATTGCAGAGATCCACCGAATGGCAATAATATGCGACACAAAAGTCAATGCCATCCCAATCAAACCTAACCTGACGTAACCTAACCGAACGTAACCAAGCTCTCCCTATCTGGTTGGGTTATGTTACCTTTGGCCGTGCTACACTTGGTTATGTGAGGCCAAGATAGCTTCGACTTTTCTGCTGTGCGCTGCTATTCGGTGGAATTCTGCGTCCTACTGTGACCTAGTTTTCCCTGCTTTGCTCTGGGAATTCCAGAAAGCGTGACCGCGGCGTCTTATGGTGACATAGGTTACGTTTCGTTAGGTTAGGTTTTTTGGGTTAGGATGAGATACCTTTGCCTTTCGTGTTGTGCAATGACATTCTATGGACGTCAGCGCTCCGTTCTCCTCTAATATGCCCTGGTTGGCGAGAGGGCGGCCAGCAACAGCTCCGCCGGCACGTTAGATCGTGGTGGGATACGTTTGGTTAAGTTGCGTTAGCTTTGGTAAGGTTTGGATGACTTCGACTTTTCTGCTGGACACTGCGATTCAAGGGATTTATGCGCCCGACACTCGTCTATTATACTCTGCTTGGCTCTGTGGAGCCCAGCAATACTTGCCACGACATCTTAGGTTTAGTTGGATTACGTTTGGTTTTGTTAGGTGACATTGGGTTAGGTTGGGATAGCTCTGACATATGTGCTCAACACTGATATTATATGGACTTACGTGCCCAACTGCGCTTTATCATGTTCTGCACGTCTCTAGGGAAGCCAGAAATAGTGTTCGCGGCACGCTAGACTGAGATATATTACGTTTGGTTATGTTAGGTTACGTTGCGTTACGTTTGGTTAGCTTTGACTTTTGTGCTGCTCACTGCTTCCATATAGACATCTGCGCCATTCTGAGTGCTGTCACTCTCTTCTTTTCCCTGTGGACGCCAGGAATAGTGCTCTCGGCAAGTTAGGCTTTGTCAGGCTGCATTTGATTAGACTACGCTTCGTTAGGTGAGGATAGAATAGCTTTGACCTTAGTGCTACACACTGCTATTCGGTGGATACCTGCGCTCTACTGTTATCTAGTATCCCCCGCTTTAATCTGGCAATGATTGAAATAGCGGCCGCGGCGCGTTGGTCAGAGACAGGTTACTTTTGGTTAGGTAAGGTTCGTTTGGGTTTGGATAGAATATCTTTGACTTTCGTGCTATACACAGCCATTCCATGGAACCCTGCGCTCTAATCTCCTCTTGTATGCCCGGCTTGGCTGTATGGATGTCAGAAATTGTGTGCTAGGTACGTTAGGTTGGGATATGTTACGTCTTACATGAATATGTTTTGTCAGGTTAGGTAAGCACTTCTCTTACTTTTTTGCTGCACACTGCTATCCGGGCGATTTCATCGGTCTACACTGCTCAGCTATGCTCTGCTTATCCCTCGCGTGGCAAGCAATATCTTTCGTGGCACAACAGCCGGGGTTACGTTACGTCTGCTTATGTTACGATTGGTTAGGTTAGGGTGGGGTAGCTTTGACCTTTGTGCTATAAACTGCTTTTCTGTGGATTTCTGCGCCCTACTGTGCTTAAATATGCACTGCTTGGCGCTGCGCAGGCCGGCAATGGTGCGCTCCGCGCGTTAGGTTGAGTTATGCTACGATTGGTTAGGTCACGTTTGGTTAGGGTAGGATAGTATGACTTCGACTTTTGTGCTATACACTGCTATTCGTGGGATTTCTGCGCTCTTCATTGATCTACTACAGTCTGCTCCCCTCTGTAGAGACCTGCAATAGCGGTCGCGGCACGACAGTCAGATTTATGCTACTTTCGTTGGGTCAGCATAGGACATGCTAGGTTAGGGTATCTTTGACGTTCGTGCTATACACTGCCATTTTGTGGCTTTCTGTCCTTTACTATGCTCTGGTATATTCCGCTTGGCTCTGGCGAGGCCAGCAGAATTGGTCTCGGCACGTTAGACTGAGATAGGTTGAGTTTTATTACGAAACGTTTGTCCAGGTTAGGAGAGAATTGCTTTGTCTTTTGCGCTATACACGGCTCTTCGGTGGATTTCTGTGCTCAACTGTGTTATAGCATGTTCTGATTGGCTCTGGGGAGGCAAGCAGGTGCGGCATCGGTTCGTTAGGTTGAGTTAGACTATGTTCGGTTATGTCACGTTTGGCTATGTTAGGATAGTGTAGCTTCGAATATTTTGCTATGCACTGCGATTGTATGGACTTCTGCGCTCTACTCTCCTCTAACATGTTCTACTTGGCTCAGAGGAGGACGGCAATAGAGGTCTCGGCACGTTAGTTATAGTTAGGATACGATTGCCTACGTCACGTTTGGTTAGATTAGGACAGGTTACCTTTGACTTTTGTGCTACACACTGATTTTCCTTGGATTTCTCCGTAATACTTTGCACTAGAATGCTCTAACATGCTCTGGGAGGTCAGAGACAGTGTCCGCGGCATGATAGGTTACGTAATGTGACGTTTGGTTAGTATATGTTAGCATGGGTAAGGTTTGGATGGCCTCAATTTTTCTGCTATACACTGCGCTTCAATGGATTCCAGCGCCCTACTCTCCACTAATATGTCCTGCATGGACCGGTGGAGGTAAGCAATAGTGGTAGCGGCACGTTAGGTTTAGACGGATTGCGTTTTGTTAGGATAGGTTCGGCTAGAATAGGACGGGATGACTTCTACTTTTGTGCCATACACAGCTATTCGGCGGATTTCTGCGCTCTACTGCGCTCTCATGTGCTCTGCTCGGCTTTGTGGAGCACAGCAATTGCCATCTCTGCACGTTACTTTGTGATAGTTTACGCTCGGGTAAGTCACCACCAGTTAAGTTAGGAAAGCACGGCTTTAACTTTTGCGCTATGCGCTGCTATTCGGTGGACGTTTGCGCTCTAC
>NW_016924510.1:10326-33838 GCF_001483705.2 Eufriesea mexicana
GCTCTACCGAGCTCTAGTATAGTCAGCTTGGTTTTCGGGAGGCCTTCTGTTGTGGTCGAGGCACGGTAGGATGAGTTAGGTTACGTTCGGTTACTTTAAAGTTGGTTATGTGAGAAGAGGAAAACTTTCACGTTAGTTCCATCGTCTGATATCAGGCGCATTTCTGCTCCCTACAGTGTTCTAATGTTTTCAGCTTGGCTCTGGCAAGGCCAGCAAAAGCGGCCTCGGCAGGTTAGGTTAAATTACGCTACCTTCGTTTATGTTAGGTTTGGATAGGTTAGGAGAGGATAGCTTTGACTTTAGTGATATAGTCTGCTATTGGGTGGATTCCTGCAACTTACACTGCTTTTATATTTTCAGCTCGGCACCGGGATGGCCAGCAATGGTGGTCTCGGCAGGTTATGCTGGGTAAGGTTACGTTCGATTATGTTGGGTTATGCTAAGCTTGGTACGGATAGCTTCAACTTTTGTGCTGTATACAGATTTTCGGGGTATTTCTGCGCTCCACTGTTCTCTAGTGTGTCCCGATTTGCTCTGGGGAGGGCAGCAATAGCCGTCTCGGCACGTTAGGTTGAGTTAGGCTATGTTTTGTTACGTCTTGTTGCTTTGGATTAGGCACCGGTAGCTTTGGCTTTAATCATATGCACTGCGATTCTATGGATTTCCGCGTTCCACACAAAACTAATACGTTCCGCTTGTCTCTGAGAAGGCCAGAAGTAGTGGTCGCGGCACGTTTGGTTGAGTTATGTTAGCTTTGGTCATGTTACGATTGGTTACGTTAGGTGGGAATAGCTTTGCCTTTAGTGATGTAGTCTGGCATTAGGTGGATACCTGCGACCTACAGTGCTCCAATATTTTCAGCTTGTCTCTGGCAGGGCACACGATAGTGTTCACGACACATTATGTGGGTCAAGTTACGTTCGATTAGGTTGGGTTAGACTAAGTTTGGTTGGAATAATCTGATCTTTTGCGCTGTGCACTGCTATTCGGTGGACTTCTGCGCTCTACTGTGCTCTGCTATGTCCTGCTGGGCTCTGGGGAGGGCAGCTATAGCGGTCTCGGCATGTTAGGTTGATTTATGCTACGTTGGTTCTGTTCTGTTTGTGCGGGTTAGGTTTGGGTAGCATTGAAATTCAGATATAAATTGCGATTATATGGATATCCGCGTTATACTCTCTACTAATGTGTCCTGCTTGGCTTTGGGGCGGCCAGCGGTAGTGGTCGCGGCACGTTAGGTCGTGTTAGATTATGTTTGGTTATGTTACGATTGGTTAGGTTAGGATAAGATGGCTTTCACTGTAGTGATACAGTCTGCTATTAGGTAAATTTCTGCTACCTGCAGTGCTTCAACATTATCAGCTTGGCATAGGGAAGGCCAGCAATAGTGGTCTCTGCGCGTTATGCTTAGTCAAGTTACGTTCGGCTAGGTTGGGTTAGGCTAGGTTTAGTAAGGATAGCTTCAACTTTTGTGCTGCACACAGATATTCGGTTGATTTCTGCGCTCTACTGTGGTGTAGTACGTCCTGCTTGGCTCTGGAAGGGCAACAATAGCGGGCTCGGAACGTTAGGCTGAGTCAGGTTATTTTGGGTTTTGTTGCGTTGGTTTGGGTTGGGCTTGGGTAGCTTTGACTTTTCTGAAACACACTGCGATTATATGGATCACTGCGTTCTACTCTCCGCTAACGTGTTCCGCTTGACCCTCGGGAGTCCATCAATAGTGGTCGCGGCACGTTCAGTAGAGTTACGTTACATTTCGTTAAGTTACGTTTGGTTATGTTACGATTGGTTAGGTTAGGAGAGGTAGCTTTGACCTTAGTGCTATTGTCTGCTGTTAGGAGGATTTCTGCGCCCTGCAGTACTCTAATGCTTTCAGCTTGGCTCTGGGAGGAACAGCAATAGTGGTCACTGAACGGTATGTTGAGCCAGGTAACGTTAGGTTAGGTTTGGTCAGGCTTAGTTTGGCCAGGGTAGTCTTAACTTTTGTATTGTGCACTGCTGTTCGGTGGATTTCTGCGTCCTCCTGTGCTCTAGAATGTCCTGCTAGGCTCTGCGTGGAGCAGCAATGGCGGTCTCGGCTCGTAATTTTGTGTTAGGCTATGTTTGGCTATGCTCTGTTGGCTTGTATTTGGCATGTGTAGCTTTGTCTTTTCTGATATACACTACAATTCTATGGGTTTCTACGTTCTACTCTATGCTAATGTGTTCTGCTTGGCTCTGGGGATGCCAACAATAGGGCAACAATAGCGGAACGTTAGGCTGAGTCAGGTTATTTTGGGTTTTGTTGCGTTGGTTTGGGTTGGGCTTGGGTAGCTTTGACATTTCTGAAACATACTGCGATTATATGGATCACTGCGTTCTACTCTCCACTAACGTGTTCCGCTTGACCCTCGGGAGTCCATCAATAGTGGTCGCGGCACGATAAGATGAGTTACGTTACATTTGGTTAAGTTACGTTTGGTTACGTTACGATTGGTTAGGTTTGGAGAGGATAGATTTGACTTTAGTGCTATTGTCTGCTGTAAGGTGGATTTCTGCGACCTGCAGTTCTCGAATTTCTACAGCTTGGCTCTGGCAAGTCCAGCAATAGTGGTCTCTGCATGATATGGTGAGTCAGGTTACGTTCGGTTAGGTTGGGTCTGGCTAAGTTTAGTTAAGGTAACTTCAGCTTTTGTGCTCTACACTGCTATTCTGTGGATTCCTGCGCTCAACTCTGCTCTAGTGAGCCCCCCTTGGCTCTGGGGAAGGCAGCAATTGCGGTCTTGGCACGTTAGGCTGAGTTACGCTATGTCTTGGTATTATCTGTTTGTTTCGTGTAGGTTTGAGTAGCTCTTGCTTTCCATATGTAACTGCGATTCCAAGGTTTTCTGTGTTATTCTCTCCACTAATGTGCACTGCTTGGCTCCGGGGAGGCCAGCAATAGTGCTGGCGGCACGTTATGTTGAGTTGAGTTACGTTTGGTTGTGTTACGATTGGTTATGTTAGGAAATGATAGCCTTGACTTTAGCGCTATATTCTGCTATTAGGAGGACCTCGGCGTCCTACAGGGCTCGATTACTTCCACTTGGACCTGGAAGGGCCAGCAATAGTGGTCTCGGTACGTTGCGTCGAGTCAGGTTACGTACGGATATGTTGGGTTAGGCCAAGATTGGTCAGGATGGCTTTGACTTTTGTGTTGTACACTCCTATTCGCTGGATTTCTGAGCTCCACAGTGCTGTAGTATGTCCTGCTTGTCTCTGGAGATGGCAGCAATAGCGATCTCGGCCGGTTATGTTTAGTTATGCTATGTTCGGTTATTTTCCGTTGGTTTGCGTTAGGCTCGGGAAGCATTGACTTCTCTGGTGTACACTGCAATTCTATGGATTTCAGCGTTCTACTCTCTAACAATTTGTTCTGCTGGGATGTATGGAGGCCAGTAAGAGTTGTGGCGGAACGTTAGTTTGAGACAGGTGACGTTCCGTTGCATTACGTTTGGTTAGGTTAGGGGAGGAAAAATTTGACTTTGGTGCTATGGCTTGCAATTGAGTGGATTCCTGCGCACTACAGTGCTGCAATATTTTCAGCTTGACTGTGAAAAGGACAGCAATAGTGGTCTCAGCGCGTTATGTTAAGTTACGTTAAGTTCGGTTTGGATGTGTTAGGCTAAGCTCGGTTGGTATACATTTAACTTTTGTGCTATGCACTGACGTTTGGTGGACTTCTGCACCCTACTGTGCTGTAGTATTTCCTGCCTGACTCTGGGGGCAGCAATAGCGGTCTCTGCGCGTGAAGTTGTGTTAGACAGTGCTGGTTATATTCTGTTGGTTCAGGATAGGCTTGGATAGCTTTGACTTTCTCGAATTTCAATGCGGTTCTATGGATTCCTGCGTTCTACTCTCCACTAACGTGCCCTCCATGGCTCTGGGGAGGCCAGCAATAGTGGTGCGGCACGTTAGGTTGAGTTGAGCTATGTCTGTTCTTGTTACGATTGGCTAAGTTAGGAGACGTAGTTTGACCTTAGCGCCATAGTCTGCTATTAGTTGGATTTCTGCGTCCTGTAGTACTCTAATGCTTTCAGCTTGGCTCTGCGAGGGACAGCAATAGTGGGAACTAAACAGTATGTTGAGTCAGGTTACGTTAGGTTAGGTTTGGCCAGGCTAAGTTTGGCCAGGATAGTCTTAACCCTTGTTTCGTGCACTGCAGTTCGGTGGATTTCTGCGTTCTCCTGTGCTCTATAATGTCCTTCTAGTCTCTGCGTAGGGCAGCAATGGCGGTCTCGGCACGTTATTTTGTGTTAGGCTATGTTTGGCTATGCTCTGTTGGCTTGTATTTGGCATGTGTAGCTTTGACTTTTCTGATATACACTACAATTCTATGGGTTTCTGCGTTCTACTCTATGCTAATGTGTTCTGCTTGGCTCTGGGGATGCCAACAGTAGTGGTCGCGGCACGCCAGGTTGAGTTACGTTACGATCGGTTATGTTACGTTCGATAAGGTAAGGAGAGGATAGTTTTGACTTTAGTGCGATAGTCTGCTATTAGGTGGATTCCTGCGTCCCACAGTGCTCTGATACCTTCAGCTTGGCTATGCGAAGGCCAGTTATAGTTGTCTCCGCAAGTAAAGTTGTGTGAGGCTGCGTTCGGTTAGATTAGGTTAGGCTAAGTTTGGATAGGATAGCTTTAACTTTTGTGCCGTACACTGCTATTCGGTGGATTCATGTGCTCTACTGCGCCCTAGTATGTCTTGCTTTCCCCTGTGGAGGCCAGTAATAGTGGTTGCGGCACGTTAGTGTGAGCATAGATACGTTTGGTTATGACACGATTCTTTGTGCTAGGAGAACGTAGTTCGGACTTTAGTGCAATAGTCTGCTTTTAGGTGAATTTCTGCGCCATGCAGTGCTCTAATACTTTCAGCTTGGCTCTGGCATGGTCACGAATTGTGATCTGGACAGGTTATGTTGAGTCAGGTAACGTTCGGTTAGGTTGCATTAGGCAAAGTTTGGAAAGGGTAGCTTCAACTTTTGTGCTATACACAGCTATCCGATGAACTTCTGGGCTCTACTGTGCTCTAGCATGTCCTGCTCGTCTCTGGGGTGTGCAGCAATATGGGTCGCGGCGCGTTAGGTTGAGTTTGGCTATGTTTGGCTACGATCTGTTGGTTTGCATTATGCTTTGGTAGCTTTGACTATTTTGATATACACTACGGTTCTATGGATTTCTGCGTTCCACTCTCCACTGATGCTTTCAGTTTGGCTCTGTGGAGGCCAGCAGTAGTGGTCGCGGCACGTCAAGTTGAATTACGTTACTTTCAGTTATGTTACGTTCGGTAAGGTTAGAAGAGGATAGCTTCGACTTTAGTGCGATAGTCTGCTATTAGGTGGAATTCTGCATCCCATAGTGCTCTAATATCTGCAGATTGGCTATGGGGGAGTCGCAATATCGGTATCGACACGATAGGTCGAGTTCTGCTGTGATTGGATGTCTTGTGCTCGTTTGGCTGAGGTTTGTGCAGCTATGAATTTTTTCATATCCATTGCTCTTCGATGGACTTCTGCGTTCCACTCTCCGCTAATATCCCCTGCTTGGCTCTGGGTAGGCCAGCAAGGGTTGTCCCGGAATGTTAGGTTGAGTTACGATAGGTTAGGTAATGTTACGTTTGGTTGGGTTAAGATTAGGTAATGTTACGTTTGGTTGCGTTAAGAGATGATAGCTGCGACTTTATTGCTATTGCCTGCTACTAGGACGATTTCTGCGCCCTACAGGGCTCTGATATTTTCAGTTTGGCTCTGGCAAAAACCGCAATGGTGGCCACTGCACAATACGTTTAGTGAGGTTACGTTCGGTTCGGTTGGGTTACGCTATGTCTGGTTACGTTAGCTGTAACTTTGTTCTGTCCACAGCCACTCGGCTTAATTCTGCTCTCTACTGTGCTATAGTATGTCCTACTTGGCTCTGGGGATGGCATCAAAATAGCGGTCTCGGCGCAATTGACTGGGTTAGGCTACGTTTTGCTATGTTGTGTTTGTTTGCGTGAGGTTTGGGTAGTTTTGATTTTTCTAATATACACTGCGATTCTGTGGACTCCTGCCTTCTCCACACCACTAATGTGTTCTGCTTGGCTCTGCGGAGGACAGGAATTGTGGTCGCGGCACGTTAGGTCGAGTTAGGTTACGTTTGGACACGTTACGATTGGCTGGGTTAGAACAGGGTAGCTTTATCCTGAGTGCTGCAGTCTGCTGTTAGTTGGATTTCTGCGCCCAATAGCGCTCTTACATTTTCAGCTTGTCTCTGGGAATGCCGGCTGTAGTGACCTCGGCACATTATGCTGGTTCAGGTTACATTCGGTTAAGGTGCGTTATTCCAAGTTTGGGTAGGATATATTTATCATTTGTTGGGTATACTGCTATCTGGTCGACTTCTGCGCTTGCACCGTGCCCTAGTATGTCCAGCTTGGCTATGCGACGGCAACAATGGCGGTATCGTCACGTTATCTTGAGACATATTACGATCGGTCATGTTACGGTTGGTGAGGTTAGTAGACTATAGCTTTGGCTTTTGCGCTATGGTCTGCTATTAGGAGGATTTCTGCACCCTGCAGTGCGATAATATTTTCAGCTTGGCTCTGTGGATGCCAGCAATATTGATCTCGGCTCGTCACGTTGCGCCAGGTTACGCTTAGTTAAGTTACAGTTGGTTAGGTTACGAGAGTGTAGCTTCGACTTTAGTGCCATAGCCTGGTATTAGGTAGATTTCTGCTCCCTGCAGTACTGTAATATTTTCAGCTTGCCTCTGGGAAGGACAGCAACAGTGGTCTCGGCTCGTTATGATTATTCATCTTACGTTGGGTTGGGATGGTTCAGGCTAAGTTTTGTCCGGATAGCTTTCACTTTTAAGCTGCACGCTGCTATTCGACGGATTTCTGCGCTCTGCTTCGCTCTAGTAGGTCCAGCGTGGCTCTGGTGGTACCGGCACGTTAGGTTAAGGTATGTTACGTTTGGTTATGTTACGGTTGGTGAGGTTAGTAGAGTATAGCTTTGAGTTTAGTGCTATAGTCTGCTATTAGGTGGTTTTCTGCGCCCTACAGTGATCTAATATTTTATGCCTGGCCATGGAAGGACGAGCAAGAGTGTTCTCGGCACGTTATTTTGTGACATGTTGCGTCCGGTTAGGCTTGGTTATGCTAAGTTTGGTAAGGGTAGCTTCAACTTTTGTGGTATGCGCTGCTGTTCGGAGGACTTCCGCGCCCTGATGTGCTCTATTATTTCCTGCTTGGCTCTCGGGGCAGCAATAGCGGTTTCGGCTCGTTATGCTGTGTCAAGTTACATTCGGTTAGGTTGGTTGCCTTATTATGGCCTTATTGTGGTACCGTTAACTTTCGTGCCGTACTCTGCTATTAGTTAAATTTCTGCCCTCCGCTGGGCTCTAGTATGCCCTGCTTGTCTCTGGGGCGTGCAGTAATAGGCATCTAGGCGTGTTAGTTTGAGTTAGGCTAGGTTTGGCTATGCTCTGTAGGTTTGGGTTAAGTTTGGGTGGCTTTGACTACTTTGATACAAATTACTGTTCTATAGATTTATGCGTTCCGCTCTCCACTAATGCTTTCTGGTTGGCTCTGTTGAGGCTAGCAATAGCGGTCGGGGCACGTTAGTTTGTGTTAGATTTCGTTTTGTTATGTTAGTTTTGGCTAGGATAGGAGGGGATAGCTTTGACTTTAGGGTTATAGTCCGCTATTAGGTGTATTTCTGCGCCTAAGAGCACTCTAACATTTACAGCTTGGCTCTGGGAAGGCCAGCAGTAGTGCCCTCTGACGTTAGGTTGAGACGCTTTGCGCTCGGTTAGGTTGGGTCAGAAAATGTTTGGTCAAGGTAGCTTTAACTTCTGTGCTGTGTACTGCTAGTCGGTGGATTTCTACCCTCTAGTGTGCCCAAGAATGTCCTACTCGGCCCTGGCGCCGACAGCAACAGCTGCCTCGGCACGTCAGGATGAGTTAGGCTATGTTCGTCTATGTTCTGTTTGTTTGGGTTAGGTTTGGTCACCTGTGACTTTTCTGATATACACTGTGATTCTATGTATGTCTGCGCTCCACTCTCCACTAATATGTTCTGCTTGGTGCTGCGGAGGCCCGCAATAGCCTTCGCGGCGCGTCAGGTTGAGTTAGGTTAAGTTTGGTTAGGTTAGGAGAGGATGGCTTTGGCTTCAGTGCTATAGTCCGGTAGTAGGTGGATTTTTGCGCCCTACAGAGCTATAATGTTTTTAGCTTGGCTCTGGGAAGGCCAGCAATAGTAGTCTCGTGGGATTTGTTGAGTCATGTTACTTTATGCGCCCTACAGAGCTATAATGTTGTTAGCTTGGCTCTGGGAAGGCCAGCAATAGTAGTCTCGTGGGATTTGTTGAGTCATGTTACTTTCGGTTAGGTTATGTTATGCATAGCTTGGATAGAATAGCTTCAACTTTTGTGTTGTACACTGCTGTTTGGAGGATTCCTGCGCCCTACTGTGCTCTCGTATGCCGGGCTTGGCTCTGCAGAGGCCAGTAATTGTGTTCGCGACACGTTGTGTAAAGTTAGGATACGTTTGGTTATGTAGCGATTATTTAGGTTAGGAAATGGTTGCTTTGACTTCAGTGCTATAGTTTGCTATTAGGTGGATTTCTGCTCCCTGCAGTGCTCCATTATATTCAGCTTGGCACTGGCAGGGCCATCAATAGTGGTCTCGGCACGTTACGATTAGCCGGCTACACTCGGTTATGTTGGGTGAGGCTAAGTTTGGTTATGACAGCTTCAACTTTTGCGCTGTACACTGTTATTCGATGGATTTCGGAGCTCTAATTTCTCTAGTATGTCCTGCTTATCCCTGGGGATGGCAGCTATAGCGGTCTCGGCACGTTAGTTTTAGTTAGGCTATGGTTGGTTATGTTCTGATGGTCTGTGCCAGCTTTAGGTATCTTTGATTCTTCTGGACTACACTGCGATTCCATGGATTCCTGCGCGTTTCTTCCCACTGATTTGTTCTGTTTGGCTCTGCGGAGACCACCAGTACTGGTCGCGGCACGTTAGGTTGTGTTAGGTTACGTTTGGTTATGTGAGCATAGTTCGACTTCAGTGCCACAGTCTGCTATTCGGTGGATTTTTGATCCTAACGGTGCTTTAATATTTCCATCTTGCCACGGGAAAGGCCAGCAACAGTGGTCTCGTCACGTTACGTTGTGTCACGTTACGTTCCGTGAAGTTAGGGTTAGGCTAAGTTTGGTCAGGATGGCCCCAACTATTGAGTGGTACACCGCCATTCGGTGGATTTCTGCGCTCAACAGCGATCTAGCATGTCCTGCTTGTCCCTGGTGAGGCCAGTGATTTTGGTCGCGGCCCGTCAGTGTAAGCTAAGAAACGTTTGGGCATGTCACGATGCTCTAGGTCAGGAGAGGGTAGCTAGGACTTTAGTGAAACAGTTTGCTATTAGGAGGATTTCTGCGCCCCACAGCGTTGTAATATATTCAGCTTGCCTCTGGCAAGGCCAGCAACCGTGGTCTCGGCAGGTTATGATGAGACAGGCTACGTTCGGTTGGGTTCGGTCAGGCCAAGTTTGGTCGGGATATCTTCAACTTTTGTGCTGTACACTCCCATTCGGTGGATTTCTGCGCTCTACTGTGCTTCAGTATGTCCTGCTCGGCTCTGGTGTGGGAAACAATAGCGGTCTCGGCGCGTTAGGTTGAGTTAGGCTATGTTTGGTTATGTTCAGTTAGTTTGGGTTAGGTTTGAGTAGCTTTGACTTTTCTGATATACACTGCGGTAATATGGATTTCTGCGCTCTACTCTCCACTGACGTGTTCCGCTTGTCCATGGGGAGGCCAGCAATAGTGGTATCGACACGTTAGGTTGAGATACGTTACGTTTTGTTTTGTTAAGGTTATTTAGGTTAGGAGAGGGTAGCTCTGACCTTAGTGGTATAGCCTGCTGTTAGGTGTATTCCTGCGCCCTGCAGTGCTCTAATATTTTCAGTTTAGAACTGGGAAGACCAGCAGCAGTGGTCTGGGCACGTTAAGTTATGTCATCTTACGTTCGCTTATGTTGGGTTAGGCTATGTTTGGTTATGTCCCGTTGGTTCGGGTTAGGTTCGTTTAGCTTTGACTTTTCAGATGTACACTGCGATTCAATGGATTTCTGCGCTCTACCCTCCACAGATATGTTCTGCCTGGCTCTGGGGAAGCCAGCAGCAGTGGTGGAGGCAAGTTAGGTTGAGTTATGTTACGATTGGTTAGGTTAGGAGGTTGTAGCTTTGACTATAGTGCTATCGTCTGCTATTTAATCGATTCCTGCCACCTACAGAGCTCTAATGTTTTCAGCTTGGCTCTGGGGAGGCCGCAACTAGTAGCCTCGGCACGTTATGTTGAGACATGTTACGTTCGGTTAGGCAGGGTTATGCTAAGTTTGGTTAGGATAGCTTTAGCTTCTGTGTTGTACACTGCTATTCGTTGGGTTTCTGCGCTCTACTGCGCTCTAGTATGTCCTCCTTGGCTTTGGGGAGGGAAGAAATGGCGGTGCCCGCAAGGTAGTGTGTGTTAGGCTGTATTAGCATTTGTTCCGTTGGTATGGGTTAGGGTTAGGTAGCATTGACTTTTCTGATATACACTGCGATTCTATATTAGCCTTTGTTCCGTTGGTATGGGTTAGGGTTAGGTAGCATTGACTTTTCTGATATACACTGCGATTCTACGGATTTCTGCGACCTGCTCTGCACTAATGTGTTGTGCTTAACTCTGGGAAGGCCAGCAGTAGCGGTCACGGCGCGTTAGGTTGAGTTAGGTTAGGTTTGGTTATGTTACGATTGGTAAGGTTAGGAGGGGTTATCTTTGACTTTAGATCTATAGTATGCTATCTGGTGGATTTCTGCGCCCTACACTGCAGAAATATTTCCAGCTTGCCTCTGGGAAGGACAGGAATGGTGGACTCGCCTCGACGGGTTCATTCGCGTTACGATCGGTTATTAAGGGTTAAGGTAAGTTAGGTTAGGGTAGCTTTTACTTTTGTGCCGTACACAGCTGTTCTGTGGAATCCTGCGCTCTACTGTGCAACAGTCAGGGTCAGCAGTGGCCTTTTCGGCACGTTAGTTTAAGGTATGCTATGTCACGTTATGTTCTGCTAGCTTGCGTTTTGTTTTGGGTAGCTTCGACTCTTCTGACTTACACAGCGTTTCTACTGATTTCTCTCTTCTACTCCTCACCAGATTGTTCCGCTCGGCTCTGTGGAGGCTAGCAATACTGCTCGCGGCACGTTATGTTGAGTCAGGTTACGTTCGGTTACGTTGGTTTATACTATCTTTGGTTAGGACAGCTTTAGCTTCTGTGCTGTACGCTATGCTTCTGTGGATTTCTGCCCCCTAGTCTGCTGTAGTATGACCTGCTTGGCTCTGGGGGGAGCAGCAATAGCGTTCTCGGCACGTTAGTTTGAGTTAGGCTATGTTCGGCTACGCGAAGTTGGCTTGTGCTATGCGCGTGTGGCTTTGACTTTTCTGATATACACAGCAATTCTATGGATTTCGTCGTCCTACTCTATGCCAATGTGTTCTGCTTGGCTCTGGGTTGCCAGCAGTAGTGGGCGCGGCACTTCATGTGGAGTTATGTTACGTTCGGTTATGTTTCGTTTGGTTAGTTTAAGTGAGGACAGCTTTGACTTTAGGGATGTAGTCTGACGTAAGGTGGATTTCTGCGTCCTACAGTGCTCTAATGCTTTCAGCTTGGCTCTGGGAAGGCCAGCGATAGTGGCCTCTGCATGTTACGTTGAGTCACACTACACTCGGTTAGGTTGGGTCAGGCAAAATTTGGACGGGAATGATTTAACTTTTGTGCTGATCACAGACTTTCGGTGCATTTCCGCGCTCTACTGTGCTCCAGTATGCCCGCTTGGCTCTGGGTGAACCGCAGCAATTGCTCTCTCGGGTCGTTAGGTTGGGTTAGGCTATCCTTGGACATCTTGTGTTCGTTTGGATTATGTCTGTTCAGCTACCACTTTTCTGATTTGCACTGCGATTATTTAGACTTCTGCCTTCCACTCTCCACTGATGTGTACTGCTTGGCTCTGGGTAGGGCAGCAATGGCGGTCCCGGAACTGTAGGCTGAGTTATGTTACGTACGGTAATGTTACGGTTGTTTGGGATAGGAGAGGATTGCTGCGACTTTAGTGATATAATCTGCTATTAGGCAGATTTCTGCGCCCTACGGTTCTCTAATATTTTCAGCTTGGCTCTGGAAAGGCCAGCTATAGTGATGTCAGGACATTATGTTGAGTTATGTTACGTTTGGTTGTTACCATATGCCATGTTTTGAGAGGATTCCTTCGATTTGAATGCTATAGTCTGCTATTAGGTGGATTTCTGCGCCCTACAGTGCTCTAATGTCTTCAGCTTGGATCTGGAAATGACACTAATAGTGGTCCCAGCACGCTAGGTTTAGTTAGTCCATGTTTGGATATGTTGCGTTGGTCTGGCTTACGTTCGTGTAACTTTGACTTTCCCGATATTCACTGAGGTTCTATGGATTTCTGGGTTCTACTCCCCACTGATGTGATATGCTTTGCTCTATTGAGGCATGCAATAGTGTTCGCGGCACGTTATGTTGTGATATGATACGTTCCGTTATGCTACGATTGGTTAGGTTGGAGAGGATAGCCTTGACTTTATTGCTATAGCCTCATAAAGGGCGGATTTCAGCGCCCTACAGTGTTCCAGTATTGGCGCCTCGGCTTTGGGGAGGCCAGCAATAGTGGTCGCGACACGTTATGTTGAGTCAGGTTATGTTCGGTTAGGTTGGGTCAGGCCAAGTTTGGTCAGCATATCTTTAACTCTTGTTCTGTACGGTGTTATTCTGTGGATTTCTGCGCTCTACTGTGCTCTACTATGTGCTGCTCGTCTCTGGGGAGGGCAACAAAAGCAGTCTCGGCAGGTTAGGTTGAGTCAGGCTGTTTGGTTATGTTCAGTTGGCTTGGGTTAGGCATGGGGTGCCTTGCCTTCTCCGATATACACTGCGATTATATGCTTTCCTTTGTTCTGCTCTCTACTAACATGTTCCGCTTGATTCTGGGGAGGATAGCAATGCCTGTCGCGGCACGTTAGGTTGAATTATGTTACGTTTGGGTAGGCTAGGAGAGGATTGCTATGACTTTAGTGCTGTGGTCTGCTATTAGGTGGACCCCTGTTCCCTACAGTGGTCTAATGCCTTCAGCTTGGCTCTGCGATGGCCTGCAATAGAAGCCCCTGGACGTTATACAGTGACAGGATACGTTCGGTTAGGTAGTCAGGCTAAGGTTTGTCAGGATAGCTTTAACTCTTGGGCTGGACACTGCTGCCCTGTTGACTTATACGCTCTACTGTGCCCTAGTATGTCCTGATTGGCTGTCTGGAGTACAGTAATAGTGGTCGCGGCACGTTAGTATAAGCTAGGATACGTTCGGTTATGTTCTGTTTGTCTTGGTTAGGCTTGGGTAGCTTTTAGATTTGTGATATACACTGCGATTATATGGATTTCTGCGTTCTACTATCCACTAACGTGTTCCGCTTGCCTCTGCGGAGGCCAGCAATTGTGATCGCTGCACGTAAGTCTGAGCAGCGCTAGGTTTGGTTATGATATGGTCCGTTAGGTTACGAGAGTATGGCTTTGACTCTACACCAATAGCCTGCTACTAGGTGGAGTCCTGCTCCCTACAGTGCTTTAATATTTTCAGCTTGCCTCTGGGAAGGCCAGCACTAGTGGTCTCGGCACGTTATGTTGCATCAGATTACGTTCGGTTAGGTTGGGTTGGGCAACGTTTGGTCAGGATAGCTTCAACTTTTGTGCTGTACGCTGCTACTCGGTGGATTTCAGCGATCTACTGTGCTCTAGTATGGCCTGCTGGTCTCTGTGGAGGGCAGCAATAGCGGTCTGGGCACGGTAGTTTGAGTCAGGCTATGTTTGGCTATGTTCATTTGGTTTGCGTTAAGTTTCGAAAGCTTAGACTTTCCTGACGTACACAGCGATTCTATGGATTTCTGCGTTCTACTCTCCAGTAATGTGTTCTGCTTGGCTCTGTGGTGGCCAGCAATAGATGTGGCGGCACCGTTAGGTTTATAAAGTTTACGTTTTGTTATGTTAAGTTTGGTTAGGTTAGGAGGGTATAGCTTTGACTTTAGTAGAGTATTCTGCTATTTGGTGGATATTTGCACTTTGCAGTGCTCTAATGTTTTCAGCTTGGCCCTGGAAATTCCAGCAAGTGTGGTCTCGACACACTATGGTGAGTCAAGGTAAGTTCGGTTAAGATACGGTTGGTTAGGTAACGAGAGGATAGCTTTGATTTTGGTGCTATAGCCTGCTATTAGTTGAGTTTCCGCTGCCTACAGTGCTTCAATATTTTCAGCTTGGCTCAGGGATGGCCAGCAATAGCTGTCTAAGCAATTTCCGCTGCCTACAGTGCTTCAATATTTTCAGCTTGGCTCAGGGATGGCCAGTAAAAGCTGTCTAAGCACGGGATGTTGTGTCTGGTTACGTTCGGTTGGGTTGTGTTAGGCTATGTTTTGACGGGACAGCATTAACTTTTGCACTGTACACTGCTATTTAGTGGATTTCTGTGCTATACAGTGCCCTAGTATGTCCTGCTTGGCTCTGGGTAGTCCATCAGTAGCGGTCTCTGCACGGTCGGTTGAGTTATGTTACGTTTGGTTAAGTTATGTTCGTTTCGCTTTGGTTCGGATATCATTGACTTTCTTGGCATACACTGTTATAAGGAGGATTTCTGTGCTCTACTGCGGCCTACGATACTCTGCACGACCCTGGGGGGCCAGCAATAATGATCGCTGCTCGCTAGGGTGAGTTAGGTTACGCTTTTTTATGGTACGATTGGTTAGATTAGGAGAGGATAGCACAGACTTTTGTGCTATGCTCTGCCTTTCGGAGGTTCTCTACGCTCCAGTTTTGTCTGATATTTTCAGTTTGGCTCTGCGAAAAAAGCAAGAGTGTTATCGGCACCTTATGTCGTGCTAGCCTACGTTCCTTTGGGTTAGTTTAGGTTAGGCTAGATTAGGTTACCTTTGTCATCTGTGCTTTGCAAATCAACGCCGCGAACTTCAGTGATCAGCTGTGTTCAAGTATATTCTGCTTATCTCTGGAGAGGACAGCAATTGTGGAGTAGGTAGGTTTGGCGGAGTCAGGTTACGCTTGGATGTGCCATGATTGGCTATGTTATGCTTGGGCAGATTTGACTTTTGTGGTATACACTGCTGTTCGGTGGATTCCTGCGCTCTACTGTTATCTTGTATGCTCCGCTTTGCGCTGGGGAGGCCAGAACCAGTGGCCGCTTCCCGTTATGTAGTGTTAAGTTGCGTTCGGTTAAGTTAGGTTCGCTTGTGTTAGGATAGAGTATCCTTGGCTTTTGCGCTGTACACTGAAATGCGGTGGATTTGTGAGTTCTAATGTGCTCTAGTATATTCTGCATGGCTCTGGGGTCCGTAGTAATAACAGTGTTGCCAATATAGCTTGAGATACGATACGTTACGTTTGGTTATTCTAGCTTCGGTTAGATTTGGAGAGCTTCGACCTTTCTGCTATACACTGCGATTATATCTTATTCTGCGCTCTACTCTCCTCTACTATGCTCTGCTTGGCTCTTCTGATACCAGCAATAGTGGCCGCAACAGGTTATGTTTAGTTAAGTTGCGTTTGGTTGTGTTAGGCTGTTCTGGGATAGATTAGGATAGCTTAGACCCTTGTGCTCAACACTGTTTTCCTATGGTCTTCTGGGTTCTACTGAGCTATATCATATTATGAATGTCTCTACGGATGCCAGGAATAGTGCTCTCGCCACGATAGGTTGTGGCATATTGCGTTTGGTTAGGTTAGGTTTAGATAGGTTTTGTCTGCATATCATTGACCCATGCGCTATACACTTCTATTCGATGGATTTCTGCTCTCCACATTGCCCTGCTATACTCTGCCCGACTCTGGGGTCGCCAGCAATAGTGGTCGTGATGCGATAGGTTGGGATATGTTATGTATGGTTATGCTAGTTTTGGTCAGGTTTGGTCAAGATGGCTTTGACTCTTGCGCTATAGACTGCCATTCGGCGTATTTTTGCACTCTGCTGTGCTCTAGTATGTTCTGCACTGCACAGGGGAGGCCAAGAATGGTGGTCTTGGCGCGGTAAGCTTTGTTAGTCTACACTTGGCTATGTTAGGTTGGGTCACGCTAAGTTGTGACTTATTTGACTTTTCCACAATGCGCTGCTATTTGGCAGCACCCTGAGATCGACTGTGCCCTTGTACATGCTGCTTGGCTCAGCGGTATCCAGCAATAGTGGTCTCGGCACTTTAGGTTAAGTTTGGTTGCGTTTGGTTATATTACGTTCGGATAGGTTAGGATGGGCTTGCTATAACTTTTGTACTATACACTGCTATTCGGAGTATTTCTGCACTCTGTACTGCCCTAGTATTCTCTGCCCGACCCTGGGGAGGCCAGTAATAGTGTTCCCGGGACGATAGTTGATTTAGGCTACGTTTGGTTATGTTACGTTTGATCAGGTTAGGAGATGATAGCATTGACTTTCGTGTTACATACTGCTATTCGCTGAAATTCTGCGCTATACTGTGCTCTAGTATGTACCGCTGCGGCCTGAGAGGTCCAGCAATATTGGTCACGGCTCGTTAGGTTCTGTTATGTTACGTTTGGTTTGGGTATGCTTATTTGTGTTAGGATTGGATAGCTCTGACTTTCTTGGCACAGACTGTTATTCGGCGGATTTCTGCGCTCTACTGCGCTCTACTGTATTCTGCTTGGCCCTGAGGTGTCCAGCAATAGTTGTTGAGGCTCGCATTTTTGAGTTATGCTACGTTTGGCTAGGATATGTTAGCTATGGTTAGGCTTGAATAGCTTCCACTTGTCTGCTCTACACGCCGAATATATGTATTCCTGCTCTCTACTAACACTAACGTGCTCCGCTTGGCTCTGGAAGGCTAGATATAGTGGTCGCGTCTCCATAGGTTGAGTTATGTTACGTTCAGTTCCGTTACGATTGGTTAAGTTAGGAGTGGCTAGCTTTGACTTTTATGTCATACACTGCTACTCCGTGTATTTCTGTGCTCTACACTGCTCTACTATACTCTGCTCGACTCTCGGGAGACCAGCAATAGTCGTCGCGTCACCTTAGCTTGAGCTATGTTACGTTCGGTTACTTTACGTTTGGATAGGTTAGGGGGGCTAGCTTTGACATTTGCGCTATACAGTGCAATTCGCCGTATCTTTGCACTCTACTATGCTATAATATGTTCTGCTTGGCACTGGGGAGGCTAAAATTGTTGGTCTCGACTCGTTAAGTTTATTTATTCTACGTTTGGTTAGGTAAGGTTAGGTCACGTTACGTTGTGGTATATCCGATTTTTGTGCTATGCGCTGCTATTTGGTGTCTCTCTGCCTACCACTGTGCCCTAGTATATTCTGCTTGGCACAGGGAATTCCGGCAATAGTGGAATCGGTACGTCAGTTTAAGTTATGGTACGATTGGTTATATTACGTTTAGATAGGTTAGGAAATGATACCTCCGACTTCTGTGATATACACTGCTATTCGGTGGAATACTGCGTTGCAGTGTGCTTTAGTATGCCCTGCATTGCTCTGGGGAGGCTATCATTAGCGGGCATCGCACGTTGGGTTTAGTAATGTTATGTTTGGTTAGGTAACGTTTGTTCGAGTTAGATTTGGATAACATTGACATTCTTGGCATAGATTCTTATTCGGTTTAATTCTGCGCTCTGCTGTGTTCTATTATACTCTGGCAGACGCTGGGGAGGCCAGCAATAATGCTCTCGGCACGCTCGTTCCCTTAGCTTACGCTCCTTTATATCACGTTCGGGTAGGTTAGGAGAGGATAGCTTTGACTTTTGTGCTATACACTGCTATTTGGTGGGTTTCTGCGCTCTATATTGCTTTACTATACTCTGCTCGACTTGCGGCGGGGGGGGGGGCAGCAATATTTGCCAAGGCAAGAAATGTTGTGTTAAGTTACGTTTGGTTAAAGGAGGTTGGGTTAGGTTCGTCTATGATGGGTTTGGCTTTTGTGCTATACACTGCTATTCGGTGGATTTCTGCTTTCTGCTTTGCTCTAATATTCCCTGCTTGGCTCTGTGGAGGCCAGCAATACTGGTCGGTGCACATTAGGTTGACTTAGGCTACGTTTGGGTATGTTACGGTTAGTTTGGTTAGGAGAGGGTAGCTACGACTTTTGCGAAATAGACTGCTATTCGGTGGATTTCTGCGCCTCTCTGTGATCCGATATGTTCAGCTTTGCACTGTAAAAGACAGCAATAGTTGTCAAGGCACGTTATTCGGTGTTAGGCTACGTTTGGTTGGGTCAGGTTGCGTCATGTTACGTTAGGATATCTTCGACTCTTTTGCTGTACACTACAACGCCGCGGATTTCTGTGATCTACTGTGATGTAGCATATTCTGCTTGGCTCTGTGGAGGTCAGCAGTAGTGGTGTAGAGCGGTTAGTTGGAGTTAGGTTGCGTTTGGTTATGTTACGCTTTGTCTGGCTAGGCTGGGACAGTAATCAGTTTTGTGCTGCTCATTGCAATTCGGTGAATTTCCGCGCTCTTATGGGATTCAATACGCCGTGCCTTGCACTGTGGAGGTCAGAAACCGTAACCCCGGCTCGTTAGGTAGTGTTAGGTTACGTTCGAATAGTGTATGTTTGTTTGGGTTATGTTTGGATATATTCGACACTTGTGTTTTACACTGAAATGCGGGGTATTTCTGCACTCCACATTGCTCTACCATACTCTGCTCGCCTCTGGGGTGGACAGTGATAGTGGTCTCGGCACGTTAGGTTGAGTTATGCTACGTTCTGTTAGGTTAGCTTAGGTCAGGTTAGGTTGCGATATCTCTGACTTCAGTGCTTTACGCAGCAATGCGGCGGATTTCTGCGCTCTGCCGTGTCATAGTAAATTCCGGTTGGCTCTGTGGAGGTCAGCAATTCTGGTCAAGGCAAGTTAGGTCGGGTTAGGTTAGGTTTGGCTAAGTTAGGCTAGGATAGCTTTGACTATTGTTCTATAAACTGCCGTTTGGCAGATTTCTGCGCCCTACTGTGCTCTAATTCGCTCTGCTTAGCTCTGAAGAGGCCAGAAATAGTGGTCTCGATTCGTTAGATTTATCTAGTCTACGTATGGTTAAGTAAGGTTTGGTCTGGTGGGGTAAGGGTACATTTGACATCTGTGCCATTCCCTGCTATTTGGTGGCTTTCTGCGACCAACTCTGCGATTGTGCATTCTGCTGGTCTCTGGGGACTCCAGTAATAGTGGTCCCGGGACGTTAGGTTAAGTTATGTTACCTTTGGCTTTATTACGTTTGGACAGGTTGGGATTGGGTAGATTCGACGTTCGTGCTGTACACGGCTATTTGCTGGATTCCTACGCCCTACACAGCTCTACTATACCCTACTCTACTCTGGGGCGGCCGGTACAAGTAGTCCTGGCACATCAGGTTGAGATACGGAACGTTTGATCATGTTATGCTTGCTTTGGTTAGGATTGGATATTTTCGACTTTTCTGCTGTACACCGCGATTCCATTGACTGCTGCGCCCTACTCCCATCTAATATGCTCCCCTTGACACTGTAGAGGCCAGCAATAGTGGTCTCGGCGCGTCAGATCGAGTTAGGCGAAGCTGGCGTAGGCTATATTTGTTTGGGTTATGTCCGCATAGCTTTGACTTTCGTGCTATTCGGTGGACTTCTGCGCGTTACTGTGCCCTGGTATGCTCTGCTTGGCACTGGAGAGGCCAGCAATTGTGTACTATGCACGTTAAGTTGGATTATGTTGCGCTCGGTTATGCTAAGTTTGGATAGTTTGGGATAGGGTAACTTTGACTTTTGCCTGTACACTGCTATGCGGTGGATTTCTGCGCTCTACAGCGCTCTAATATGTTCTGCTTGGCTCCATGGTGGCCAGAAATAGTGGTCTCGTGGGGCTATGTTGAGTTATGATACGGTTTACCTGGCTAGGTTAGACAAGGTTTGGTTAGGATACTTACGACTTTTGTGCTATACACGGTTATTCGGTCGATATCTGCGCTGTGCATTGCACTACTAGCATCCGCGAGAGTCTGGGGAGGGCAGCATTAGCGGGTGTAGCGCGTTCGGTTGTGCAAGGTTACGTTCGGCTATATTAGGTTAGGTTAAGTTTGGTCAGGATGACTTCGACTTTCGCGCTATACACTGCTATTCGGTGAATTTCCGCGCTCCACTGAGCTATAATAAGCTCTGTTTGTCGCTGGGGAGGGCAGCAATGGTGGTCTCGGCACGTTAGGTTTAGTTCGAATACACTTGGTTAGGTTTCGTTTGCTTACGTTATGCAGGATACTTTCGGCGTTTTTGCTAGAAACTGATATTCTGTGGATTTCTGCTCCCTGCTACGCCCTAACGTGCTCTTCTTGGCGCTGGGGGCCAGAAATGCTGGTGGCGGCCCTTTTGGCTGTGTTACGTTACCCTTGGTTCTGTTAGGGTAGGCTAAGTTTGGTTATGATGCCTCTGACGCATGTGCTATACACTGCTGTTCGGTGGATTTCTACGCTCTAATGTGCTCTAGTATATTCTGCTTGGCTACGGGGAAACCAGCAGTAATGTTCTCGGCAAGTTGGGCTGAGGCACATTGCGTTTGGATGTGTCGCGTTTGGTTAGGTAAGGACAGGTTTGCTTAGGCTTCTGTGCTAGGCATTGCTATTCGGCGGCTTCCTGCGCCCTGCGTTGCACTACTATTCTCTGATCGACTCTGGGTATGCCAGTAATAGTGGTCTCGTCAGGATAGTGCGACTTATTCTATGTTTGGTTATGTTCCGTTGGTTTGTGCTTGTATGGGTGGCTTCGACTCTTCAGATGTACACTGCGATTTTATGGATTTCTGCGATCAACACTCCACTAACATGTTCCGCTTGACTCTGGGGATCGCAGCAATTGCGGTCTCGGCACGATAGCTTTATCTATGCTACGTTTAGTTATGTTTTGTTGGTATGGGTTAGGTTTGGGTAGCTTTTACTTTTGTGCTGCACACTGCTACTCGGTATATTTTTGCGCCCTACTCTGCTCTAGTATGTTCTGCTTGACTGTGGGAGAGTCATTAATGGCGGCCTCCGCACGATAGGTTGCGTCAGGCTATGTTTGATTATGTCCGGTTTGTTTTGGTTGCGCTAGGGTAGCCTTGAGTTTTATGACATACACAGCGATTATATGGATATCTGCGTTCTACTATGTATCTCTGCTTGCTGCTCTACACTAGTGTGTTCTGCCTGGCTCTGGAGAGGCCACAAATAGTGGTAGCGGCACATTAGGTTGCGATATGTTACGTCTGGTTATGTCACGGTTGGTTAAATTAGGAGAGGAGATCTTTTACTTTATCTCCATATTCTGCTATTGGGTGGACTTCTGTGCCCTACAGAGCTCTAACGCTTTGGGATTGGCTCTTGGAAGGCCAGCAATACTGGCCTCGGCACGTTATGTTGTGTCCGGTTACGTTCAGTTGTGTTGGGTTATGCTAAGCTATGCCAGGAATGCTCTATCTTCTGTGCTGTACACTGCTATTCGGCGGATTTCTGCGCTCTGCTGTGCCCTAGTATGTCCTGCTTGGCTATGAGGAGGGCAGCAATGGCGGGCACGACACGTAAGATTGAATTAGGCTATGTTTGGTTATGTTCTGTTGGTTTGTGTCAGGTTTGGGTAGCTCTGACTTTTCTTATAAACGCTGCTATGCTATGGATTTCTACGCTCTACTGTGCTCTAGTATGTCCTACAAGATTCCGGGGTGGCAAGTAATAGTGGTCGCGGCATGCTAGGTTAAGTTAGGATACGTTTGGTTATGTTACGATGCTTTAGGTTAGGAGCGGAAGGCTTTGACTTTAGAACTAGAGTGAGCTGTTAGGTGGATACCTGGGGCGCACCGTGACCTAATATTTTCAGCTTGGCCCTGGGAAAGGCAGCAACAGTGGTCTCGGCACGTAACCATGTGTCAGGCGACTTTCGGTTCGGTTGGGTTAGGCTACGTTTTTAAAGCGTAGCTTTACCTTTCGTGCTGTACACTGCTATTATGTGGATTTCTGCGTCCTATAGCGCTCTATTTCAGCTTGTCTCTGGGAAGGCCAGCGGTAGTGGTAGCGGCACGTTTGGTTTAGTCTGGTTGCCTTCGGTTTGGCTGTGTTGTATAAATTTGGTAAGGATCGCTTTAACTTTTGTGTTGTACACTGCTTTTCGGTGGATTTCTGCGCACTAGTGTGCTCTAGTGTGTCCTGCTGGGCTCTGGGGATTTCAGCAATAGCTGCACATTAGTTTGAGTTATGGTATGCTTGGCTATTTTCTGTTGGTTTGGATTGGGATTGGGTAGCTCTGACTTTTCTGGTATACACTGCTATTCAATGGATTTCTGCGCTCTGCTCCACACCAGTGAGCTCTGCTTGGCTCTGCAGAGGCGAGCAGTTGTGGTCGCGGCACGTTAGGTTGCGTTAGGTAACGTTTGGTTATGTTACGATTGGTTTGGTTAGGAGGGAATGGCTTTGAATTTATTTCCATATTCTGCTCTTAGGTGGATTCCTGCGCCCTACAGAGCTCTAGTGTTCTCAGCTTGGTTCTGGGAAGGACATCAATAGTGGTCTCGGCACGGTATGTTGAGTCAGATTACCATCGGTTTGGTAGTGTTATGATAAGTTTGGTTAGGGTAGCTTTATCTTTTGTGTTGTACACTGCTATCCGATATAATTTCTGCGCTCTACCGTCCTCTGGTATGTCCTGCCAGTCTCTACGGAGGGCAGCAATAGCGGTCTACCCACGTCAGTCTGAGGAAAGCTATGTTATTCTACGTTCTGTTTGTTTGGGTTAGACACGGGTAGCTTTGACTTGTCCGATACACCATGCGATTCTTTGGATCTCTGCGTGCTACCCTCCAGTAATGTGCTCTGCTTGGCCCAGCGGAGGCCAGCAATGGTGGTCGCGGCAAGTTAGGTACAGTTAGGTTACGTTTCGTTTTGTCAGGATTGTTAGGTTGGGAGAGTGTATCTCTGACTTTAGTGCTATAGTCTGCTATTTGGTGGAAATCTACGACACAGAGAGCTCTAATAACTTCAGGTTGCCTCAGGGAAGGACAATAATAGTTGTCTCGGCACGTTATGTCGATCCATGTTACGTCAGGTTAGGTTGGGTTAGGCTATATTTTGTCAGGGCACCTTTAACTTTTGTGGTGTACTCCGCTGTTCTCTCGATTTCTGCGATCTACTGTGCTCTGGTATGTCCTGCTTGGCTCTGGGGAGGACAGCAAGGGCGGTCTCGGCACGTTAGATTGAGATAGGCTATGTTTGGCTATGTTCAGTTTGTTTGGGTTAAGCATGAGTAGTTTCGACTTTTCTGATAAACACTGTGATTATATTGATTTGCGAGCTCTTCTCTCCGCTAACGTGTTCCGCTTGACTCCTGGGAGTCCAGAAATAATGGTCGCGGCACGTTAGGTTGAGTTGGATAACGTTTGGTTATGCTACGGTTGGTTGGGTTAGGAG
>NW_016924510.1:36217-43474 GCF_001483705.2 Eufriesea mexicana
GTGCGCGCGCACGCGTGTGTGTGCGCCTGCAATCGAACCGTCTCGTGCGCATGGACATGATCGTTTCGGGTGCGATTTCCCGTCGCGCCGGGAGGGAACTGCGGTTGCGTCGCGGAGTCGTCCTGGCAATTGCGTCGCCGTGATGTCCAGGGCGCACCGAAATGCGAAGGGCTGGAAATCGTGGCGGTTTGAGTGGGTAAAAATCCCACATAACTCTGCCCCCTCCACTAAGGGTGTCGGGTGACTTTGGAAGATTTCCCCCACGTGAAAAAAAGGTTGGCTGTGACTTTAGTGCTATAGTCCATATGAGGACAATTTCTGCCAACTACTGTGCTTTAACGGTTTCAGCTTGGCTCTGGGAAGGCCAGCAACAGTGGTCCCGACGATCTATGTTGGGTCAGGTTACGTTCCGTTTGGCTGGGTTAGGCAACGTTTGGTCAGGATAGCTTTAACTATTGTGCTGTTCTCTACCATTCGGTGGATTTCTGCTCTCTTCTGTGCTCTAGTATGTCCAGCGTGCCACTTGGGAGTTCAACAATGGGGGCCTCGGCAAGTTAGGCTGTGCTATGTTACGTTTGGTCAGGTTGGGTTAGGCAATCTTTGGTCAGGATATCCTTTAATTCTGCGCTGTACACTGCTATTCTGTGGATTCCCGCGCCCTACTGTGCTCTAATATGACCTGCTTGGCTTTGGGGAGGGCAGCAATATAGACCTCGTCACGTTAGTTTGAGTTATGTCATGTTACGTTATATTCTGTTGGTTTGGGTTAGGTTCGGGTAGCACTGACTTGTCTGATGTACACAGCGATTATATGGCCTTCTGCGTTCTGCACTGCGCCAATGTGCTCTGCATGGTTCTGGAGAGGCCAGCAGTAGTGGTCGCGGCACGTTAGACTGTGTTCGGTTACGTTTGTTTATGTCACGTTTGGTCAGGTTTGGAGGCGGTTAGCATTGACCTTAATGCAGTAGTCTGCTCTTAGGAGGACTCCTATGTTCTACAGATCAGTAATGTTTTCAGTTTGGATGCGGGAAGGACTGAAGTAGTGTTCTCGGCACATTATGTTGAGTTAGGATACGTTCGATAAGTTTGGGTTGCGCTACATTTGGAGAGAATAGCTTTAACTTAATTATTGCGCACTGCTATTCGGCGGATTTTTGCGCTCGACTGTGCTCTCGTATGTCCTGATTGGCGTTGGGGACGGCAGCAATAACGGCCTCGGCAGGTTAGGCTGAACTAAGCTATGTTTTGTTATGTTCCGTTTGTTTGGGTCTGGTTTGGGTAGCTTCGACTATTCCGATATACACTGCTACCCTATGGACTTCCGGTTTCTACTCTGCACTAATGCGTTCTGCTTGGCCCTGGGGAGGCCTTCTGTAGTGGTCGCGGCACGTTAGGTTGAGTTATGTTACGCTCGTCTATGTTACGGTTGGCTACGCCAGGAGTGGATGGCTTTGACTTTAGTGCCACAGCCTGCTATTTGGTGGATTCCTGTGCCCAACTGTGCCCTAATATTTTCAGCTTGGTTCTGGCAGGGACAGCAACAGTGGAAACAGTGGTTTCGGCACGTTACGACGAGTTGCGCTACTTTCGGTTAAGATGGGCTAGGCTACGTTCGGTAAGGGCAGCTTTAACTTTTGTGCTGTACACTGACATTCGGTGGATTTCCACGTTCTACTCTCCACTAATATATTCTGCTTGACACTGTGGTGGCCAGCAGTAGCGGCCGCGGCACGTTAGGTTGTGTTATGCTACGTTTGGTTATGTTAAGGTTGGCTTGGTTAGGAGAGGATAGCTTTGACTTTAGTACCATACCCTGATATTAGGAGGATTTCTGCGCCCTACACTGCTGTAATGGTTTCAGGTTGGCTGCAGGAAGGCCAGAAATTGTGGCCCCGGCACGTTTTGTTGAGTCAGGATAGGGTTTGGTTAGTTTCGTTCGTGCTAAGCTTAGTAAGGGTTTCATTAACTTTTGTGCTTTGCACTGTTACTCGGTTGATTTCTGCTCTCTGCTACGCTCTAGTATGTTCTGCTTGGCTCTGGGGAGGCCAGTAATTAATGTCTCGGCACGATATGGTGGGTTAGGTTACTTTCGGTTAGGTTTGGACAGGATAAGTCTTGTCAGGTTGCTTTAACTTTTGTGGCGTACACTGGTATCCGGTGGATTTCTGCTCTCTACTGTGCTCTAGTATGCCCTGCCTGGATCTGGGGAGGGCAGCAGTAGCGGTCTCGGCTCGTTAGGTTGAGACAGGTAACGTTCGGTTCTGTTCCGTTGGTCTGCGATAGGCTCGGGTAGCTATGTCTTTTCTGATATACACTGCGATACTATGGATTTATGCGTTCTACTCTGCACTAATATGTTCTGCTTGACTCTGGGGAGGATATCAATGGTGGTTGCGGCACGCTAGGTTGAGTTAGTTTCGGTTTGGTCATGTTACAATTGGTTAGGTTAGGAGGCGATAGCTTTGACTTTGGAGGTACAGCCTGCTATTAGGTCGATTTCTGCGCCCTACAGTGCTCTAGCATTTTCAGCTTAGTTGTGGGAAGGCCAGAAATAGTGTTCTCTGCTCTTTACGTTTAGTCAGGTTACGTTCGGCTAGGTAGGGGTAGACTATGTTTGTTTATGATAGTTTCAACTTTTGCGCTGCGCACTGCAGTTCGATGGATCGCAGTGCTCTACAGTGCTCTAGTATGAATGCCTCCGAGGATGGCAGCAATTGCGGTCTCGGCGCGTTAGGTTGTGACATGCTATGTACGGCTATGTTCTGTTGGGTTGTGTCAGGGTAGGCTGGCTTCGACTTTTCTGATGTACGCCGCGATTCTATGGAGTTCAGCGCTCTACTCCCCACTCATACTTTCTGCTTGAGTGTGTGGAGGCCAGCAAGGGTGTTTGCGACAAGTTAGGTTGGGTTAGGTTATGTTTTGTCATGTTACAGTTGGTTAGGTTAGGAGGGGATAGCTTTGTCGCTAGTGCTTCAGTCTGCTACTAGATGGATTTCTGCGCCATACAGTTCTCTAACATTTTCAGCTTGTTTCTGGGAAGGCCACCAATATTGATCTCGGCACGTTATGTCGAGTCATGTTATGTTCGGTTACGTCGTGTTATGCTAAGTTTGGTTAGGATAGTTTAAACTTTTGTGCTGTAGACTACTATTCGATACATTTCTGCGCTCTACTGTGCTGCAGTATGTCCTGCTTGTCTCTGGGGGGGGGGCAGTAATAGCGGTCGCGCCACGTCAGTGTAGGTTAGGACACGCAATGTTGTGTTAAGTCTCTTCAGGTTAGGAGAGGATAGCTATGCCTTTAGTGCTATTGCCTGCCATTACGTGGATTTCTGCGCCCCACAGTGCTCCAATATACTCAGCTTGGCTCTGGCACGGTCAAAAATAGATATCTCGGCACGTTGTGATGAGCCATGTTACGTTCGGTTAGGCTGTGTCAGGCTGGTCTTTGTTAAGAATGCTTTATCTCTTGAGCTGTACACAGCTATACGGGGGATTTCTGCTCTCTGCTGTGCTCTAGTATGTCCAGCTTGGCGCTGGGGAGGGCAACAGTAAAGTTCTCGGCACGTTAGGTAGAGACAGGCTGCGTTTGGTTATGTTCTGTAGGTTTTGGTTAGGCTAGGGTAGCTTTGACTTTTCTCACATATGCTGCGATTCTATGGGTTTCTGCTATCCACTCTCCGCTAATGTGTTTTGCCTGCCTCAGCGGAAGCCAGCAATAGCTGCCGCGTCACGTTAGGTTGAGTTAGGTTGCGTTTGGATATGTCACGTTTGGAAACGTTAGGAGTGGATAGGTTTGACTTTAGTCGGTTTAGCCATAGTCTGCTATTAGATAGATTTCTGCGTCCTTCAGCGTTCTAATGCTTTCAGCTTGTCCCAGGGAAGGCCAGCCACAGTGATATCGGCACGTTATGCTGTACCAGGTTACGTTCGGTTATGCCAAGCTCGGTATGGTTAGCTTTAACTTCTGTGCCGTACACTGGTATACGTTGGACTTCTGGGCTCTACTGTGCTCTAGTATGACCTCATTGGCTCTGCAGATGCCAGTCATAGTCGTCTCGGCACGCTAGGTTCAGATATGTTGCGTTCGGTTATACTACGTTTGGATGGGTTAGGATGGGATAGCTTTGACTTTTGCGCTATACACTGCTATTCGTGGGATTCCTGCGGTCTACATTGCTCTACTATACTCTGCGCCACTCCCGGGATGAGAGCAATGGTGCCCGTGGCACGATACGCTAAGTTAGGTTAAGTTTGTCTAGGTTAGGTTAAGTAATGTTTGATTAGGGTAGCTTTGACTTTCGCTCTATACACAGATATTCGGTGGACTCCTGCCCTCCGCCGTGCTCAAATCTGGTCTGCTAGAGCCTGGGGAGGCCAGCAACAGTGGTCGCGGCACGTTAGGTGTAGTTACGTTTGTTACTGTTACGATTGGTTAGATTGCCAGAGGGTACCTCTAACTTTTGGTATGTACACAGCTATTCGGTGGATTTCTGCGCTCTACTGTGCTCGAATTTGCTCTGATTGGCGCCGTGGTGACCAGGAATAATGGTCACGTCACGTTAGGTTAAGCTATGTGGCGCTTGGTTAGACCATGTTTGGATAGGTTTAGACAGAGTAGCGTTGACTTTTGTGCTGTACACTGCTATTCGGCGGACTTTTGCGCTCTACTGTGCTCCAATATGTTCTGCTCGACCCTGGTGAGGCCAGTAAATATGTTCGCGGCACGTTTGGTTGAGTCATGTTACGTTTGGTTTGGTTAGGTAAGGATATGTTGGGTTAGGATACATTTGCCTTTTGTGCTACACACCGCAGTGTCGCGGATTGCTGCGCTGTGCTATGCTCTAGTATATTCTTCTCGACCCATTGGAGAGAAGTAATAGTGGTCTCGGCCCGTTGTGATTAACAGGCTACGTTTGGCTATATTACGTTTGGTAGGGTTAAGTAAGGATAGTTTTGACTTACGTGGTCTACACTGCTTTCCGGTGGACTTCTGCGCTCAACTGTGCTCTAGTATGCTTTGCTTGTTTCTGGTGAAGCCAGCAACAGTGTTCTCGGCACGTTAGGTTGAAATGGATGACGCTCGGTTATGTTATGTTTGGAAAGGTTAGGAGAGGACAGCTTTGACTTTTGTGCTATACACTTCTAATGGGTGAATTTCTGCTTTCTACTGCGATCAAATGTTCGCTGCTTTGCCCTGGGGAGGCCAGAAATTGTGGCCGAGGCATGAAAGGCAGCGTTATGTTACGTTTGGTTAGCTTGCGTTAGCATGGGTTAGGATTGCATAGCTTTGATTTTTCTGCTGCACACTGCGATCCTATGGATTCCTTCGCCCTACTCTCCTCTAGTATGATCTCCATGGCCCTGGGGTGGGCAGCAATTGTTGCTGCAGGACGTCAGGCTGAGTTAGATTAAGTTTTGTTAGGATAGGTTTGGTTAGGTTAGGACGGGATGGCTTTGAATTTTGTGCTGTAAAATGCTATTCAGTGGCTTTCTGAGCCCTACTCTGCTCTAATGTTTCCTGCTTTGCTTTGGGGAGGACAGCAATAGCGGTCTCGGCATGTTGCATTGTGTTAGGTTACGTTCGGTTATGTCGCGATTGGTTAGGTTAGGAAAGGACAGCTTTAACTCTTGCGCTATTCACTGCTCTTCGCTGGACTTCTGCGCTGTACTGTGCACTAATATATTGTGCTTGCCTCTGGGGATGCCAGCAGTAATGTTCGTGGCACGTTATTAGGGTAGGAAGGGATGGCTTTGACTCTTGTGCTGTACACTGCTTTTCGGTGGATATTTTGCGCTCTACACCGCTCTGATATTCTCTGATTGGCGCTGGGGAGGCCAGCAATAGCGGGCTCGGCACGTTGCGTGTTGTTATGCTGCGTTTGGTCAGGTAAGTTTGGTTATGTTAGGAGAGTATAGCTTTGGCTTTTGTGCTATACACTGATATTCGGGGGATTTCTGCCCTCTACTGTGATCTTGTGCTCCCTTCTTTGTTATGGGAATCCTTGAAATATTGGCCGCTGTGCGTTAGGATGTGTTATGTTTCTCTTGGTTAGGTTAGGTTTGTTTCGGTTAGGTTAGGGTATCCATGACTTTCGTGCTATACACTGCCATTCTATGGACCGCTGCGCTCTACTCTCCTCTAACATGCCCTGTTTTCTGGTGTGGAGGCCGTCAATTTTGTGCTAGGCACGTTTGGTTTGGATTGGTTACGTTTGATTCTGTTTGGTTAGGACAGATTAGGTTATGATGTCTCTTCCTTTTTTGCTATACACTGTTATTCGAGCGATTCCGGCGTTCTACATTGCTCTGCTCTACACTGCTTAGCTCTCGTGTGACCAACAGTAGCTTTAATGGCACGTCAGATTGGTTACGTTGCGTCCGCTTATGTTATTCTTGGTTAGCGTAGGGTAGGGTAACTTGGACTTTTGTGCTGTACGCTGCTATTCGGTGGACTTCTGCGCTCAAAACTGCTCTGCTATACTCGGCACGACTCTGGGGAGTCCAGCAATAGCGGTCGTGGAGCGACAGGTTGGGTTATGTCACGTTTGGCTCCGTTAGATTAGGCTTCGTTTGTATAGGGTGGCTCTGACTTTTGCGTTATACACTGCTACCTGGCGGCTTTCTGCACTCTACGTTGCTCTACTATACCCTGTTCGTCTCTGGCGACGCCAATAACAGTGGTCTTGGCCCGTCAGTTTTAGCGGGGCTACGTTTGGTTACGTTATGTTAGCCTGGGTCATGTTTGTATAGATTTGTCTTTCGTGGTACATTCTGTTATTCAGTGGATCTCTACGCTCTACTGAGCTCTAGTATGTCCTGCTTTGCTCTGGGGATTCCTGTAATAGTGGTCTCGGCGCATTAGGTTGAAACAGGATACATTTTGTCAGGTTATGTTATCTTTGGTTTGCTATGGGTAGCTTCGACTTTTCTGCTATACACAGCGATTCTATGGATTTCTGCGCAATAATCTCCTCTTTCATGATCTGCAGGGCTCTGTGGAGGCCAGCAGTGGCTTTTGTGGCACGTCAGCTTGTGCCATGTTCCGACGGCTTATCTTACGATTGGTTAGGACAGGATGGGATGGCTTTAGCTTTTGCGCTGTACACCGCTATTCGGAGGATTTCTACGCTCTACATTGCTCTTATATGCCCAGCTTGTTTCTGGGGAGGCCAGAAATACTATTCTCGGCACATTGTGTTTAGCTATGTTACGCTTGGCTTCGCTAGGTTAGGAGTGGTTAGGTTAGGATATCTTC
>NW_016924511.1:0-534 GCF_001483705.2 Eufriesea mexicana
AGCACGCCACTATATTAGAGGGAAATATCAACACAATTGAATTTTCCATTCAGATTCTACTGCATTGCAATAGCTATAGCACGCCAATAGAATCTTTCCTCCTTATTTATGCAAGGTATTTAGCTCGCCACTATATTTGACGATAATATCAATAGAAATGAATTTTCCATCCAGATTCTATAGCATTGCTATGGCTATAGCACGCCAATAGAATCTTTCCTCCTTATTTATGCAAGGTATTTAGCTCGCCACTATATTTGACGATAATATCAATAGAAATGAATTTTCCATCCAGATTCTATAGCATTGCTATGGCTATAGCACGCCAATAGAATCTTTCCTCCTTATTTATGCAAGGTATTTAGCTCGCCACTATATTTGACGATAATATCAATAGAAATGAATTTTCCATCCAGATTCTACAGCATTGCAATGGCTATAGCACCCCAACAGAACCTTTCTTCCATATTAATGCAAGAAAGTTAGCTCACTACGATATTAGTCGATGTTCTCAATAAAATTGAATTTTCCATC
>NW_016924512.1:0-2436 GCF_001483705.2 Eufriesea mexicana
CTCTCCGAAGAAATCGTATCATAACCAAAGTAATCTAACTCAAGCTAACGTGCCGCGACCACTGCTGCTGGTCCCCCAGAGCCAAGCCGAACACATTTGTGGAGAGCAGAACGCAGAAGTCCATATAGTATCAGTGTAAAGCAGAAAAGTGGTAGCCACGCTATCCTAACCCAAACCATCAGAACATAAGCAAACATAGCCTAACTCAACCTAACCTGCCGAGACCACCATTGCTGGCCTACACATAGCCAAGCAGAGTTCATTAGCGGAGAATGGAACGCAGTAACCCATAGTATCGCAGTGTGTATCAGAAATGTCAAAGCTACCCAAACCTATCCCAAACCAACAGAACATAACCAAACATAGCCTAACTCGAGCTAACGTGCGGAGACCGCTATTGCTGGCATCCATAGTGCCGAGCAGGACATACAAGAGCACTGTATATCGTAGCAATCAGCCCAATAGCAGTGTACAGCACAGAAGTTAAAGCTGCCCTAACCAAACTTATCCTAACCCAACGTAACCGAACGTATCCTGACTCATTAGAGCGGGCCGAAGCCACTATTTGTAGCCTTCCCAGAGCCAAGCTGAAAATGTTGGAGCAATGGCGGGGCAGAAAATCACCTAATAGCAGACTATACCAGGAAAGTCAAAGCTGCCCTCTACTAACCAAACCAATCGTGACGTAACCGAACGTAACATAGCGCAACCTAACGTGCTTCGACCTCTATTGCTGGCCTCCCCAGTGTAAAGCAGAAGACGTTAGTGGAGTGTAGAACAAAGAAATCCATAGGGTTGCTGTACATATCAGACAAGTCAGAGCAACTCGAGCGTAACCCGATCAAGCAGAACGTAGCCGAACTTTGCATATCTCAGGCTAACGTGCCGGGAATGCCATTGCTGCACGCCCAAGAGCCCAGCAGGACATACTGGTCCAGAATGGAGCGCTCAAATCCACCGAAAAGCAGTGTATAGCACAAAAGTTAAAGCTGCGTTAGCCAAACTTGGCCTAACCCAACTAAACCGAGTGTAGCCTGACTCAACTTAACGTGCCGAGACCACCACTGCTGGTCTTCGCAGGGCCAAGCTGAGAGCATTAGAGCTCTGTTGGGCGTCGATATCCACCTAATAGCAGGGAATTGCTCTGAAGACGACGCTTTCCTCTCCTCACTCAACCAAACGTAACGTAACCAAACGTAACCCTACACAGCTTAACGTGCCACGACCACTATTGCTGACCTCCACAAAGTCAAGCAGAACACACTAGTGGATAGTAGAACGCAGAAGTCCATATAGCCTCAGTGTATATCAGAAAAGTGGCAGACACACAATCCTGACCCAAACAATCGGAACATAACGAACATAGCCTAACTCAACCTGGCGTGCCGAGACCGCTGTTGCTGCCATCCTCAGGGCCAAGCAGGATATACTAGAGCGTAGTGGAATGCAGGAGTCCACCGAATAGCAGTGTACTAGAGTACTGCAGGGCACAGAAATCCACCACATATCAGACTGTAGCACTAACGCCAAAGCCATTCTCTCCTAACCTACCAATCGTAACGTAACCAAACGCAACATAACACAACCCAACGTGATGATACCACTATTTCTGGCATCCCCAGAGCGAAGCAGGGCATAATGGAGAGCAGTAGAGCGCAGAAAGACACCGAATAGCAGTGTACACCGAAAAAGTTAAAGCTACACAAGCCAAACTTAGTCTAACCCAACCAAACCGTACGTAACGTGACACAATGTGACGTCCAGAGACCACTACTGCTGTCCTTCCTGGAGCCAAGCTGAAAATATTAGGCACTTTTGGGACCAGAATTCAATCTAACGGCAGATTATAGCACTAAAGCCAAAGTCATCCTCTCCTAACCTAACCAACCGTAGCATAACCAAACGTAACCAATTCAACTGAACGTGACGCGAGCACTATTGCTGGCCTGCCCACAGCCAAGCAGAACACAGTAGTGGAGAGTAGAATGCAGAAATCCGTAGAAACGCAGTGGATGTCAGAAAAGTCGAAATGTCGGTGTTGCTACCATCGTCAGTGCCAGGCAGGATATACAAGAGCATAGTAGAGCGCAGCGGTCCACCGATTTGCACTGTACAGCACAAGAGTTAAAGCAGTCCTATCTAAGCTTAGCCTAACCCAACCTGACCGATCGTAACGCGACACAACGTAGCATGCCGAGAGCACTATTTCTGGCCATCCCGGAGAAAATCTGAACGTGTTAGAGCACCGTAAATCGCAGAAGTCCACATAATAGCAGACTTTAGCACGAAAGCCAAAGCTATCCACCCCTAACTTAACCAATCGTAGCTCAACCAAACATAACATCACCCAACCTAACGTGCCGCGGGCACTACTGCTGGTCTCCCTAGAACCAAGCAGAACATGTCATTGGAGAATAGAGCGCAGAAATCCATATA
>NW_016924513.1:0-249 GCF_001483705.2 Eufriesea mexicana
GGCTGTATTTGCCATCGGTTTGAAGGCGTTAGGCCATGTATTCACAAAGCAATAACAGATTATTGACCTTGAAGAGGCCTATTCTCTGGCAAGTAGATGGCTGTACTTGCCATTGGATTGAAGGCGTTAGGCTATCTATTCAACAATCTATAACAGGTAATAGATTTTGAATAGACTAATTCTCTGGCAAGTAGATGGCTGTGCTTGCCATTGGTTGAAGACGTTTGGCCATCTATTCTCCAAGCTACA
>NW_016924514.1:0-557 GCF_001483705.2 Eufriesea mexicana
GAAAGCCAAAGATATCCTGCCCTAACAAGGCTTAACCAAACCTGGACATACGTGGAACCATTAGATGTAACGTGCCGCGACCACCATCGCTGGCTTCCCCAGAGACAAGCAGAATATGACGGAGCACAGTAGAACACACTGGTCCGCAGGATGGCAGTGTGTAGCACGAAAGTCGAATATATCCTATTCTAACCCAAACAAACCTAACCCAACTAAACGTGACCTAAAACTACCTAACGTGCCGAGGCCATCATTTCTGGAATTCTCAGATCAAAGCCTGGAATATTAGATAACTGTAGAGCTCAGAAATCCACCGAATAGCATGTGAAGCGCAAGATTCATAGCTATTCCAGCCTAACATGACCAAATATAGTAGAGCCAAACGTAACATAACTCAATCAAACGTGTCACGACCGCCATTGCTGGCATCCCCAGAGAGAGATCCCCAGAGAGAGGCAGATGCTAGTAGAGCAATGCAACGAACTGACATCGACCGAATAGCAGTGTATAGCACAAAAGTCGGAGATATTTTGACTGTACCTAGCCTAACCTAATCA
>NW_016924515.1:0-207 GCF_001483705.2 Eufriesea mexicana
ATTGCGATGCTACAGAATCTGGCTGGAAAATATAATTTTATTGACATTTTCGAACAATATCGTGATCAGCTAACTTCCTAGCATAAATAAGGAGGAAAGATACTATTGGCCAGATATGGCCATTGCAATCCTATAGTATATGGGTGGAAGATTCAATTTTATTGACATTTTCGACAAATATTGTGGCGAGCTAACATTCTTGTATTA
>NW_016924516.1:0-618 GCF_001483705.2 Eufriesea mexicana
AATAATATTCGAAGCTACCCTATACTAAATAACCATAGTTAACATAACCGAACGTAGCTTAACACATCTTAACGTGCCTCGATCACAACTTCTAACCTCCCAAGATCTAAGCAGAATATACTAGAGGAGAGTAGAGCTCAGTAATCCTAGGCATTACAGTGTATAGCACAAAAGTGGAAGGTACCCTAACCAAACCTGTCCTATCCTAAACTAATCAAACGTAGAATATCTGAGCCTAACGCGCCGAACCATCTATTCCTGGCCTCCCCAGGCCAAGCAGTACATGTTAGAGCGCAGTAGAAGGCATAAAACCAGCGAATAGCAGTGTATAGAACAAAAGACTGCGCTTTCCCCTCCCAAAGCAACCAATCGTCACATTACCGAACGTAATATAACTAAACCCGACGTGCAGATACCACAGTTGCTGAACAGCACAGGGCCAAGCAGAAATAGTAGAGCACGGTGGAGCGTAGACGTCCACAGAATGAATGTGTATAGCACGAAGGTCAAGGCTACCCTTAGCTAACATAAACCAAGATGACGTAACCGAAAGTTAACTGACCAATCCCGACGTGCCTAGGCCACTGTTGCTGACCTCCTCTGGGCCAAGTAGAACGC
>NW_016924517.1:0-969 GCF_001483705.2 Eufriesea mexicana
TATTAGAGCACAGTAGAACGTGGAAATCCACTCAATTGCAGTTTATAGCACAAAAGTAGATGTCACCCTGCCCTAACCTAGCCAAACGTAACGTAACCATACGTAAACTGGCTCAACATGACTTGACGAGACCTCCACTGCTGCACACCGCAGCGCGAACAAGAGCGTACTAGAGGAGAGTAGAGCGCAGAAATCCATAGAAACGCAGTGTAGGGCACAAAAGACGAAGATATCGTATCCGAGCCTAACTAAATGTAACGGAATCAAACGTAGCCTAACTCAAAGCGACGTGCCGCGACCTGTATTGCTGACCTCCCCGGCGCCAAGCAGTGAATATTAGAGTAGAGTAGAGAGCAGAAATCCAGCGAAAAGCAGTATATAGCACGAAAGTTGGGGGTAGCCTCACGGAACCTAACATGACCTCACCTAACCAAGCGTAACATTACTCATCCTAACGTGCCACGGCGTCTAACTATTGCTGGCCACCCCAGAGCTAAGCAGAATATATTAGAGCACAGTGGAGCGCAGAAGTCCACCGAATGCAGTGTAAAGCACAAGAAATCAAAGCTATACTGTCCTACCTTGTTAACCACTACGTTGCCAAACGTAACATTACGGAACGTAACCTCTGGAGACCTTCATTGCTGCACACCCCAGAGCCAAGCAGAGCGTATTAGTGGAGAGCGGAGCGCAGAAATCAATAGAATCGCAGTTTACGGCACAAAAGTCAAATATACCGTATCCAAACCTAACCAAACGTAACGAAGCCATACGTAACATATCTCAAACTAGCGTGCCGAGACCACAACTTCTGGCCTCCACAGAACTAAGCAGAGCATAATAGAGCAATGCAGGGCACAGAGATCCACATAATCGCAGTATATAGCGGAAGAGGCAAACATAACCAAGCCTAATCCAAACTAACATAACCTAACCAAACGTAGCCTAACTCAACCTAACGTGCGCGAA
>NW_016924518.1:0-1093 GCF_001483705.2 Eufriesea mexicana
CTATATACTGCAGTGAGGTGTACTACTGCGCTCTGCTTTGCTCTAGTATACACTGCTTGGCTCTGTGGAGGCAAGCAAGGGTGTTCTCGGCACATTAGATTGAGTTAGGCTACGATCGGTTGTGTTAAGTATGGTCATGTTAGGATAGGCCAGCTTCAACTATTATGTTATGCACTGCGATTGCATGAACTTCTGCGCTCGACTCTCCTCTAGTATGCACTGCTTGACACTGGGGAGGGCAGCAATTGTATTCTCGGCGCGTTAGGCTGATCTATGTTGCGCTCGGTTATGCTGCGTTTGGTTATATTACGATAGGGTAGCTTAGACTTTTACGCTGTACACTGCTCTTCAGTGGATTGCCGCTGTCTACATTGCTCTACTACACTCTGCTCGACTTTCGGGAGGCCAGAAATAGTGGCCGCGGCAGGTTAGGTTAAGATAGAGAACGTTTGGTTAGGTTAGGTTACGTTGCGTTAGGATAGGATACCTTCGCCTTTTGTGCTACACACTACTATTCCATGGAAATCTGTGCAGCACTTTGCGCCACTACGCTCTGCTTGCGTCTGTGGATGCCGGGAATAGTGGTTGCGGCAAGTTAGGTTGAGTTAAGTTTCGTTTGGTTAGGCTAGGTTTGGTTGGGTATGGTTGGGATAGCTTAAACAATAGCGCTGTACACTGCCGTTCTGTCGATTTCAGCGGCCTGCATTTTTCTTCTGCACGCTGCTTGGCTCTTCGTGAGGACAGCAATAGTGGTCGTGGCACCGCAGTCTGTGCTACGTTACGTTTGGTTAAGATACGTTTCGCCTGGTTAGGAGAGTGTAGCATTGACTTCTATGCTATACACTGCCATTCGGTGGATTCCTGCACCGCACGTCGCTCAGCTATGCTCTGCTCGGCGCTCGGGAGGCCAGTAATAGTGGTCTCGGGCCGTTACCTTGAGTTAGGCTACATCTGGATACGTTACGTAAGTTCGGGTTTGGTTTGGATAGATTCGACCTTCGTGGTGTACAATGATTTACGGTGGACACCTGCGCTCTACTGTCCTCTACAGTATTCTGCTTGGCAGTGGGGAGCCCAGTAATAGTGGTAGCGG
>NW_016924519.1:0-456 GCF_001483705.2 Eufriesea mexicana
AGCATTGCAATGGCAATAGCACGCCAGTAGAATCTTTCCTCCTTATATATGATAGAATGTTAGGTCACCACGAGATTAGTCAAAAACGTCAATAGAATCTAATTTTCCCGCCAGGCTCTAAAGCATTGCAATTGCCATGCCGCGCCAATAGAATCCTTCCTCCTTATATATGCAAGAAAGTAAGCTCCACACGATATTAGTCGAGAATGTCATTAAAATTCAATTTTCCAATCAGATTCTATAGCATTGCAATGGCTATAGCACGCCAGAAGAATCATTCCTCCTTATATATACAAGAAAGTTCTGTCACCACGATATTTGTGGAAAATGTCAATAAAAAAAAATTGAATTTTCCAGCTAGGTTCTATAGCATTGTTACGGCCATAGGGCGCCAAAGGAATATTTCATCCTTATTAATACAATACAGT
This sequence comes from Eufriesea mexicana, assembly GCF_001483705.2. Lineage (NCBI taxonomy): Eukaryota > Metazoa > Arthropoda > Insecta > Hymenoptera > Apidae > Eufriesea > Eufriesea mexicana. The sequence goes on from NW_016924519.1 coordinate 429, forward strand.
TATTTCACCACGATATTAGTCGAAAATG
>NW_016924520.1:0-1192 GCF_001483705.2 Eufriesea mexicana
TATGGATCGATGGATGTATGAATGGGTGGATGTACGGATGGGCGGATGTACGGAAGTGTGGATCTATGTATGGATGTATGGAAGGGTGTATGTATGCATGTATGTATGGATGTCTGGATGGGAGTGTATATGGATGTATGTTTTGTTGTATGTATGGATGTATGTATGGATGTGTGTATAGATGTACATATTGTTGGATGGGTGTATGGATGGATGTAATTATGCATGTATAGGTGTGTGGATTTATGGATGTATGGATGGATGCACAAATGGATGGATGCTTGTATGAATGTATGGATGTATGTATGCATGGATGTTTGAATGTATGGATGGATTTGAGTTATGCATGTATGTATGTATGCACGTATGGATGTATTGATGTACGCATGTATGGATGTACGGATGCATGGATATATGGATATGATGGTGGATGAATGGTTGGGTGGATGGACGGAAGAAAGGATGTATGTATGGATGTGTGTATTGATATATCTATGCATGTATGTATGGACGATTGTAATGGATGTTTGTATGGATGTATTTACGGATGTATGTATGGATGTATATAAGGATGGATGTATGGATGTATGTATAGATGAATGTAAGCGTGTAGGTACGGATCTGTGTATTGATGCGTGTTTGGATGCATGGATGGATGGATGAGTTGGTGCATGGATGTGTGGATGGAAGGATTTATGGATCGATAAATGTATGGATGGGTGGATGCATGGATAGATGGATGTACGGAAGTATGTATGTATGTATGGATCTATGTAAGGTTGTATGTATGCATGTATGTATAGATGTATGTATGGGAGTATATATGGATGTATGTAATGATGTATGGCGGATGCATGGATGGATGTATGAACGGACATATGTATGGATGTATGGATGCGTGTATGGAAGTGCGTATGTATGGATGCATGTATGGATGGATATATGGATCATGTACTGATGTCTGTATGGGTATATGTATGATTGCATGTATGGATGTATGTACGCATGTATGTATGGATGGATGGCTGTATGGATCGATGGATGTATGCGTGGATGTATGTATGTATGTTTGTATGGATATATGTATGTATGGATGTATGGATGTATGGAAGGATGTATGAATGGATGCACGTATGGATGGACGGCTGACTGGATTGGCGGAATTGTGGATGGATTGATGTACGGATGGACG
>NW_016924521.1:0-489 GCF_001483705.2 Eufriesea mexicana
GAATGTATGGACAAATATATGTATGGATGTATGGATTTATGGATACATGGGTGTGTGGATGGATGGATGTGTGAATGGAAGTATGTGTGGATGGCAGGATATATGAATGGATGGATTGATTTGTGTACAGGTGTATGGAAGCATGAACGTATGGTTGTATGGATGTATGTACGTATGGATGTATGTTTGTATGGATGTATGGATGGATGGATGTATTGTATGATGGACGTACGAATGGATGCATCTATGGATATATAGCTGTGGGGAAGTATGGATGAATGTATGTATGGATGCATTTACGGATGTATCCATGGATGTATGTATGGTTGACTGTATGGGTGTACGCATGGATGCATGGATGTCTGTATGGACGTATGTATGGATGTACGTATGGATGCATGAGTGCATGGATGGATGGATGTATGGATGTATGGATGTGTGGATGTATGGATGTATGGATGGATGGATGTATTAATGCATCGACGTTTG
>NW_016924522.1:0-597 GCF_001483705.2 Eufriesea mexicana
GTTATGTTTGGTTACGTTACGTTTGGTTAGGCTAGGAGAGGATAGCCTTGCCATTAGTGCTATCGTCTGCTTTTCGGTGAATTTCTGCGCTATACTATACTCTATTATGCCCTGCTTGTCTCCGGCGTGCCCAGCAATAGTTGTACCGGCACGTTGTGATGAGTCAGGTTACGCTCCGCTCGGTTGTTTCAGGATAAGCTGTTCAGGATAGCTTTAACCTTTGTGCTGTACGAATGTGTCAAAGCCGCCATTGCTGCCCTCGCCAGAGTCAAGCAGGACATGCTGCCGCAGAGTAGATCGCAGAACACCGCCGAATATATGTGTACAGCACAAAAGTTGAAGATATCTTGACCAAACTTTGCCTACGAGAGCACAACCGAACGTACCCCAACCCAACCTAACATGCCGCGACCACTATTGCTGGCCACACCAGAGCCAAGCAGAACACGTTATTGGAGAGTAGAACGCTGAAGTCCAAAGGTCCGCAGTATACATCAGAAAAGTCAAAGCTACCCAAACCTACTCCAAACAAACAGGACATAGCCAAACATAGCATAACACAAACTAACGTACCGACACCGCTATTGCTGACCTCCC
>NW_016924523.1:0-802 GCF_001483705.2 Eufriesea mexicana
ATGTATGGTTGGGTGGATGTATGTATTGATGTATGTATGGATGTATGGATGGATGGAAGGATTGTTGGATGGATGTGTGGATAGGTGGATGTATGGATCGATGGATGTATGGCAGGGTGGCTGTATGGATGGATGGGTGTATGGAAGGATGGATGTATGGGTGGATGGGTGAATGGATGGATCGCTGTATGGATGGATTGATGTACGAGTGAATGGTTGTACGGATGAATGGATGTACGGATTTATATACGTATGGATGTATGTATGTATGCATGTATGGATGTGTGGGTGTATGGATGGATGAATGTATGGGTGGATATATGTGTGGATGGCTGGATGTATGGATGGATGTATTGATGTACAGATGAATGGATGCATGAGTGTAAGGATGTATGGATGTATGTATGGATGTTTGTGTTGATGTATGTATGAATGTTCGCATTGATGTATGTATGGATGTATGTACGGATGCATGCATGGATGTAAGTATGGTTGCTTTTATGGATGAATGTATGGATGCATGTGCGGTTGTATCTAAGTATGAATGTATGGATATGTGTATGAATGAATATATGATTGTATGTATGGATGTATGGATTGATGTATGTATGGATGTATAGATGGGCGGATTGTTTCGTAGATGGATGTATGTATGGATGGATGTATGGATCGATGGATGTATTGGTGGGAATGATGTATGTATGGATGGTTGCATGTATGGATGGATGTATGGATGTAGGGATTTATGGAAGTATGTATGTATGTTTGTATGGATGTATGGATGTATATATGTATGGATGTA
>NW_016924524.1:0-508 GCF_001483705.2 Eufriesea mexicana
ACGCATCCGTCCACACAATCATCCATCCATGAATCCATACATCGACACATCCATACATCCATACATATTGCCATCCGTACTTCCAACCGTCGATGCATCCATCCATCCACGCATCCGTTCATCCACACATCCTTCCACCCACACTTCAACTTCCACCCACACTTCAGCCCATTCACTCATTCCTTCGTTTACTCACACATCCATACATCCACGCATCCGTACATCCATACATTCGCACATGCATACATCCATATATCCATACATTCAAGCATATCTACATCAATACATTCATACAACCATGTATCCAGGCATCGACACATACATCCAACCATTCAAGCATATATACATCAATACAATCATACATCCATGTATCCCTTCGTCCGCCCATCCATCCATCCACACTTCCTTCCATCCACCCATAGATCCATACATCCATGCGAACATACATCCGTTCATCCATTCATTCGTACATCCACACATCCATACATATATACATTCATACATCCGT
>NW_016924525.1:0-5807 GCF_001483705.2 Eufriesea mexicana
TATGTCATGATTGGATAGGTAAGGCCAGGATATCTTTGCCTTCTTTACAATAGATTGCAATGCAGTGAATTTGTGCGCTCCACTTCCATATAGTATATTCTGCTCGGCTCTGCAGAGGCCATCTATAGTGGTCTCGGCACGATAGGTAGAGCTATGCTACGTTCGATTTTGTTACGTTCGGCTGTGTTGGAATATGGTAGCTACGGCTATTCTGCAATGCACAACGATGTTATGGATCACTGCTCTCTACTCTCCACTAATATGTTCTGCTTGGCTCTGCGGTGGCAGCAATAGTGGTCCTGGCCCGTCAGGATTCGTTAGGTTACGTTGCGTTTCGTTACGTCTGCTCAGGTTTGGACAGGATAGTTGTACCTTTTGAGCCATACACTTCTATACGGTGGATTTCAGCGCGCGACTGTGCTCTAGTATGCCCTGTTTGGCGCTGCGGAGACCAGAAATAGTGGTCACGGCGCGATAGGTTGAGCAAGGTTTGGCTTGGCTTGGTTAGGTTAGGTTTGGTTAGTTGGTGATGGCTTCGTTTTTGTGCTCTACACTGCTATTCGGTCGGTATCTGCAACCTACATTACTCTACTAGCCTCTGCTTGCCCCTGGGCAGGCCAGAAACTGTGGCCGTGGTGCGTTTGGCTGGGTTTGGTTACGTTTGGCAAGGTTAGGGTATGATAAGTTTGCTCAGGATGGCATTGACAATTGTGCATTGTACTGCTATCTGTTGGATTTCTGCTCTCTACTGTGTTCCATTATATTCTGCGTGGCTATGTGGAGGCTAGCAGTTCTGCTCACGGCATGTTGGGCGGTGTTAGGTTGCGATAGGTTATGTTACGATTGGCTATGTTAGGATAGCGTTGCTTAGGCTTTTGTGTTATACGGTGTACTTCGGTGGATTCCTGCGCTATACATTGCTCTAGTATACCCTGCCCGACTCTCGGGAGGCCAGCAATTGTAGTCTCGGCACGTTAGCATGGGTTATATTACGTTTGGTTAAGTTACGTTTTGTTAGGTTTGGATAGGATATCTTCGGCTTTCGTGCTGCACTCTGCTATTTTACGGACTCCTGCGCTCTTCTGAGCACTGTCGCACTCTGCCTGTCTCTGTGGAGGCCAAGAGTACGTCACGTAGGTTGAGTTATGTTACGTTTGCTTGTGTTAGGTTTGGTTGGGTTTGGTTGGTGTAGCTTCGACTTTTGTGCTATACACTGCCATGCTGCGGATTTCTGCGCTGTACTTCGATCTAATATTCCCTGCTTTTATCTGGGAATGCCAAAAATTGTGACCGCGGCGCGTTACCTTGAGCGACTTTACGTTTGATTAGGTTATGTTTGCATGGGTGTGGATGGGATATCTTCGACCTTCGTACTCTACGCAGCCGTCATATGGTCCACTGCGTTGTACTCTCCTCTAGCGTGTCATGCTTTGCGGCGGCGAGGCCAGCAATGGTGGCCTAGCCACGACAGGTTGGTATGGGTTACGTTTGGTTGTGTTAGGTTAGGTCAGGTTAGGTTGGGATGTCCTCTACTTTCCAGCTTTGCACTTCAATGCGGCGGATTTCCACGCTCTACTGTGCTATAGTATGCTCCGCTTGACGCTGGCGTGGACAGCAAAATTGGCTGGAGCACGTTGCATTTAGATATGTTACATTCGGTTATGTTACGATTGGTTAAGTTTGGAAAGGGTAGCTTCATCTCCTGCTCTATGCACCGACATTCGTTGAATTTCAGCCCTATACTGTTCTCACATATGTTCAGCTTCTCTCTGTGGAGGTCAGCAATAGTGGTCTCGGCATGTTAGGTTAAGTTATGTTTCGTTCGTTTATATTACGATTGGATGAGTTACGATATGGTAGGGATGACTTGGGTGCTGTACACTGCGATTCTTTGGACGTGTTCGCCCTACATATATCTACTATACCCTGCTCGACTCAGTGGAGGCCAGTAATGGTGGCCTCGGCACGTAGGGTTTAGTTATGTTACGTTTGGTTTGGTCATGTTTGTCTGCGTAAGGTATGAATAGCTTCGTCTTTCGTGTTATACACTGCTATACGGTGAAATTCTGCGCTCTGCTGTGCCCTACTATGCTCTGCTCGAATCTGGGAGGACAGCAATAGTGGTAGCGTCACGTTATTTTGTGTCATATTATATTTGGATATGCTACGATTTGCTAGGTTACGAAAGGTTGGCTTTGACTTTCGTGCTATACATTGCTGTTCGGTGGATTCCTGCGCACTGTTGTGCACTGATGTGTTCTGCTTTGATCCGGGGTGGTCAGCAATAATGGTGCGGGCACGTTTGGTTGCGTTAACTTCGTTCGGAGATGATTAGTTCTATCAGGTGAGGATATCATATATCTGACTTTTGTACTTCACACTGCTATTCTTTGGATTTCTGCGTTCCTCATTGCCCTTCTATACTCTGCTCGATTCTGGGCAGGCCAGCAATAGCGCTTGTGGCATGATAGGTTGAGTTAGCTTTCGTTTAGCTATGTTAGTTAAGGCTACATTTGGTCAGGATGGCTTTGACTTTTGCGTTGTACACTGCTATTCAGTGGGTTCCTTCGCTCCACAGTGCTCTTGCATATTCTACTCCGCTATGTGGAGGACAGCGGTACTGTTCTCGGCACGTTAGTCCTAGTCAGCATGCGTCTGGTTATGCTACATTTAGTTAGGTTAGGTCTGGATAGCTTTGACTTTTGAACTATAGACTGCTATTTGGTAGATATCTGTGCGCTGCGCTGCTCTAGTAGCATCTGCTTGAATCTGGGCAGGTCAGTAATAACGGTCGTGCACGTTTGGCTGGGATAGGTTACGTTTGGCTTGGTTAGGTTAGGATAAGCTAGGTTAGGATGCCTTTCACTTAAGTGCTATACACTGCAATTTGGTGGCTTTCTACGCTCTGCTGTGCCCTAGTATTTTCCGCTTGTCTCTGGGCTGGCCAGCAATAGTGGTCTTGGCACGTTGTGTTGGGTGATATTGCGATTGGTTATACTACGTTTGGATATTGTAGGACACGGTGGCATTGACATTTGAGCTACACCCTGCCGTTCGGCGGGTTTATACGCTCTGCTTTATTCTACTATACTCTGCTCGACTCAAGGGAGGCCAGTAATAGTTGTCTCGTCACGATAGGTTGAGTTAGGTTACGTTTGGTTACGTTGCGATAGTTTGAGTTAGGCTTGGATAGTTATGACTTACGCGGTATACGCTGCCGTTCGGCGGACTTCTTAGGTCTACTGTGCTCTAGTTTATTCTGCTTTGCTCTGGGAAGTTCAGCAGCAGATGTCTATGCACGTTATGTCGAGTTATGTTACGTTTGGTTTCATTATGTTTGGTTAGGTTAGGAGAGGGTATCTTTGACTCATGCGCTTTACACTGCTCTGCGGAGGATTTCTGCGCACTGCTGTGATCTAGTATACCCTGCTTTCCTCTGGGGATAACAGAAATAGCGGCAGCGACGCGTTATTTTACGTCAGGCAATGTTTGGTTGGATTAGGTTTGTTTGGGATAGGTTGGGACACCTTTTACCTTCGTAACATACATTGCCATTCACTGCACCACTGCACTCTACTCGCCACTAATATGCCCTGCATGGCGATGTGGTGGCCGGCAATATTGCAATAGGCACGTTAGGTTGGGACTGGTTACGTTTGGTCGGGCTAGGATACGTTTGGTTGGGCAAGGTTAGGTCATGTTAGGAGCGGATACCTTCTACTCTTCTGCTTTACACTTCAGTGCGGCAGATTTTTGCGGCCTACTGTGCTCTAGTACATCCTGCTTGGCTCTGGGGTGGCCGGCAATGGGGGTCTCGGCCAGTTAGGTTGAGTTATGTTACGTTTGGTTACGTTATGCTAGCTTGGGTTAGGTTTGGGCAGATTTGACTTTCGTTGTATGCGATGCTATACTGTGGATTTCTACGCCCTACTGCGCTCTAGTGTATGTAGTTAGTTTGGTTAGGCTTGGCTGGGTTGGGTTATGAGAGCCTTGACATATGTGCTCAACAATGATATCATATGGACTCCTGTGCTCTACTCAGCATGTCTATTGGGAAGCCAGCAGTAGTGGTAGCAGCAGGTTAGGTTCAGTTACTCTATGCTTGTCTAGGTTAGGCTATGTCTGACTAGGGTAGGATACCTTTGGCTTTTGTGCTGTACATTGCAGTTTGTTGACTTTCTGCGCCCTGCTGTGCTCCAGTATACTCTGCTAGACACTGGGTATGCCAGCAATAGTGGTCATGGCACGATAGGATGTGTTAGGCTGCGTTTGGTTATGCCACGATTGGTTAGGTTAGGTTAGGCTATGTTTGGTTAGGGTCGCTCCTGCCTTCGTGCTGTACACTGACGTTCGGTGGATTCCTGCACTCTACTGCGCTCTAGCGCGCTCTGCTTTGGACTGGGGAGGAGAGCAATACCGGTCTCTGCACGATACTTTGAGTTATGTTACGTTTGGTTGTATCACGGTTGGCTATGCTAGAAAGGGACAGAATTAGCTTTGGCGCTATACACTGCTCTTCGGTGAACATATGCGCACTACTGTGCTCTAATATATTTTGCTTGTCTCTGGAGACGCCAGCAATAACGTTCGTGGCACGTTTGATTGAGTTGTCTTCCGTTCGGGTTGGCTAGGTTAGGATAAACTTGGTCATGATTGGTATGGCTTCTTGTGCTATACACTGATGTTCTGTGCATTCCTGTGCTGCACTGAGCTCTAGTTTACTCTGCTTGGCTATTGTGAGGCCAGCAAAATTGTTCTCGGCACGTTTGGCTGAGTTACGTTGCGTTTGGGTATGCCACGTTCGGTTAGGTTTGGATAGGGAAGCATAGGCTCCTGTGCTCTACACTGCGTTGCGATTGTTTCAAGAGTACTTCATTGCTCTTCTGTACTCCGCTTGTCTCACGGGAGGCCATAAATTGGGGCCGCGGCATGTTAAATTAAGTTAGGTTGCGTTTGGTTAAGTTAGGTTAGGCTAGGTAAGGATAGGATAGTTTATACTGCTGTGCTATGCACTGCAATTCGGTGGATTTCTGCGCCCCACTATGCTCTAGCATGTTCTGCTTGTCTCTAGGGAAGGCAGCAATAGTTGTCTCGGCAAGTATGGTTGAGTTAAGTTTCGTTTGGTTATGTCACGTTCGGTTAGGTTAGGTTAGGATAGCATTGACTCTTGCGCTATGAACTGCTATTCTGTGGGTTTCTTCTCTCCACTCTGCTTTAATATGTTCTGTTTGGCTCTAGGGACGCCAGCAATACTGGTATCTGCTCTTTAGGTTGTGCTATGCTACGTTCGATTCGGTAATTTTAGTTCGGTCTAGGTGTGTATAGCTTTGGCGTTTGTGCTGTACACTGCTATTCTGCTGATTTCTGCGCTCTACTGTGATCTTGTGTACTCTGCTTGGCTATGGTCGCTGCAGCAATAGTGGTCTCGGCACGTTAGGCTGCCTTATGTTGCGTTTTGTTATGTTACGTTTGATTAGGTTACGATAGGATAGCTTAGACTTTTGTGCTCTGAGCTGCTATTCGGTGGTTCTCTGCGCTCTACATTGTTTTACTATATGCTGCTCGTCCCAGGGGAGGCCAACAATATTGGTCGTGTCACGTTTATTTATGTCATATTACATGTGGTTTATGTCAGGATATAATGAGTTTGGGCAGGATATCTCTGACTTTTGGGCTATACACTGCGGTGAGGTGAATCACTGCGTTCTACTGTTTTCCAGTATATTCTGTTTGGCTCTGGGGTTGCTAGCAATACTCGTCGCGGCACATTAGGTCGAGTTTGATTACGTTCGTTTAGGTTAGGTTAC
>NW_016924526.1:0-17242 GCF_001483705.2 Eufriesea mexicana
GGATCGTTGGATGAACGTATGGATGTACGTATAGATGTATGTGAGCATGTATGGGTGGATGGATGGATGGATGGATGTACGTACCGATGGATTTATGTATGTATGGATGTTTGGATGGATGGATGTATCGGTGGATAGAAGTACGGATGGCAGGATTTATGGATGTATGGGTGCGTGGATGTATGGATGGCTGACTGTATGGATGGGAGGATGTATGGATGGATTGAAGTATGTATCGACGGATTATCGTATGTATGGATGTATGTATGTATATATGTATGGATGTTTGGATGGATGGATGTATCGATGGACGGAAGTACGGATGGTAGGATTTATGGATGTATGGGTGCGTGGATGTATGGATGTATGGATGGATGAATGTATGGATGGATGGATGTATGCTTGTGTGTACGTATGAATGTTTGGATGTGTGGATTTATGGATGTATGGATGTACGAATGTATGGATTTACGGATGCATGGATGTATAGGTGTGTGGGTGGGTGAATGGATGGGTGGAAGGACGGAAGAACGGATGTATGTATGGATTATGTACGGATGTATGTATGGGTATATCTATCGACGTATGTATGGATGTATGGAAGGATGTATGTATGCATGTATGTATGGGCTCACGGTTGTATGGATGTATGGATTTATGGATTTATGTACGGATGTATGTTTGGATGTATGGATGTATGGATGTATGGCTGTATGGATCGATGGATGTACGTATCGGTGGACGTATGGATGGATGGGTGTATGGACGGATGGATGTATGGGTGTATGGCGGCATGGATGTACGAATGCTTGGATGTACGGATATATGGATGCATGGATGTGTGTGTGGATGAAAGGATTGGTGGGTGTACTGAAGGGTAGGTGAAAGGATGTGTGGATGAAGAGATGCATGGACGGATGGATGGGCATATGGATGCATGGTTGTATGGATGTACGGATGAATGTATGGATGTATGTATGGATGCATGTATGGATGCAGTTAAAGGTGTATCTAAGGATGTATGTATGTATGTATGCTTGTACGGATGTATGGATTTATGGGTGGATGAATGGATGGCTGGATGGGCCGAAGAGTGGGTGAATGGATGGGTGGATGAAGGGATACATGGATTAATGTGTGGGTGCGTGGTTGGATGGATATATGGTTGGATGTATGTGTCCATGGATGGTTATTTTCAGGGATGGGTGTATTTATGTACACATGTATGTATGTATGGATGTACGTATGGATGTTTGTATGGATGTATGTATGGATGTATGCATCCATGTATGTATGGATGTATGGATGGATCGATGGATTGGTGGATGGATCTATGGAAGGATGGTTGTATGGATCGATGGATGGATTAGTGGATGGATGTATAGACGAATGGTTGTATGGATCGATGGATGGATTAGTGGATGGATGTATAGACGAATGGTTGTATGGATCGATGGATGGATTAGTGGATGGATGTATAGACGAATGGTTGTATGGATCGATGGATGGATTAGTGGATGGATGTATAGACGAATGGTTGTATGGATCGATGGATGGATTAGTGGATGGATGTATAGACGAATGGTTGTATGGATCGATGGATGGATTAGTGGATGGATGTATAGACGAATGGTTGTATGGATCGATGGATGGATTAGTGGATGGATGTATAGACGAATGGTTGTATGGATCGATGGATGGATTAGTGGATGGATGTATAGACGAATGGTTGTATGGATCGATGGATGGATTAGTGGATGGATGTATAGACGAATGGTTGTATGGATCGATGGATGGATTAGTGGATGGATGTATAGACGAATGGTTGTATGGATCGATGGATGGATTAGTGGATGGATGTATAGACGAATGGTTGTATGGATCGATGGATGGATTAGTGGATGGATGTATAGACGAATGGTTGTATGGATCGATGGATGGATTAGTGGATGGATGTATAGACGAATGGTTGTATGGATCGATGGATGGATTAGTGGATGGATGTATAGACGAATGGTTGTATGGATCGATGGATGGATTAGTGGATGGATGTATAGACGAATGGTTGTATGGATCGATGGATGGATTAGTGGATGGATGTATAGACGAATGGTTGTATGGATCGATGGATGGATTAGTGGATGGATGTATAGACGAATGGTTGTATGGATCGATGGATGGATTAGTGGATGGATGTATAGACGAATGGTTGTATGGATCGATGGATGGATTAGTGGATGGATGTATAGACGAATGGTTGTATGGATCGATGGATGGATTAGTGGATGGATGTATAGACGAATGGTTGTATGGATCGATGGATGGATTAGTGGATGGATGTATAGACGAATGGTTGTATGGATCGATGGATGGATTAGTGGATGGATGTATAGACGAATGGTTGTATGGATCGATGGATGGATTAGTGGATGGATGTATAGACGAATGGTTGTATGGATCGATGGATGGATTAGTGGATGGATGTATAGACGAATGGTTGTATGGATCGATGGATGGATTAGTGGATGGATGTATAGACGAATGGTTGTATGGATCGATGGATGGATTAGTGGATGGATGTATAGACGAATGGTTGTATGGATCGATGGATGGATTAGTGGATGGATGTATAGACGAATGGTTGTATGGATCGATGGATGGATTAGTGGATGGATGTATAGACGAATGGTTGTATGGATCGATGGATGGATTAGTGGATGGATGTATAGACGAATGGTTGTATGGATCGATGGATGGATTAGTGGATGGATGTATAGACGAATGGTTGTATGGATCGATGGATGGATTAGTGGATGGATGTATAGACGAATGGTTGTATGGATCGATGGATGGATTAGTGGATGGATGTATAGACGAATGGTTGTATGGATCGATGGATGGATTAGTGGATGGATGTATAGACGAATGGTTGTATGGATCGATGGATGGATTAGTGGATGGATGTATAGACGAATGGTTGTATGGATCGATGGATGGATTAGTGGATGGATGTATAGACGAATGGTTGTATGGATCGATGGATGGATTAGTGGATGGATGTATGGATGGATGGATGTATGTATGGATGTATGGAAGGACGGATGGATTGGTGGATGGATGTATGGATGGGTAGATTCATGGATCCATGGATGTATGAATGGGCGGATTTATGGATGGATGTATGTGTGGAAGAATGGATGTATGGATGCATGGGTGTGTGGATGGATGGATGTGTGGATGGATGGCGGTATGGATGGATGGATGAATGGATGGGTTGAGGTATGGATGGACGGATGTACGGATGTATGGATGTATGGATGTATATACGTATGGATGTATATATGTATGGCCGTATGTATGGATATATGGATGGATGTATGTATGGATGTATGTATGGGTGGACGGTTGTATGGATGTATGGAATTATGGATGTAAGTACGGATGTATGTATGGATGTATGGATGTATGGCTGTATGGATCGGTGGATGTATGGATCGGTGGACGTGTGGATGGATGGGTGCATGGACGGATAGATGTATGGATGTATGAATGTACGTATGAATGCATGTACGGATGTATGCACGAATGGATTTGTTGGTGGGTGAATGGATAGGTGGATGGACGCAAGGGTGGATGGATGGATGGGTGAATGAAAGGACACATGGATGAATGGTTGGGTGCATGGATGGTTGGATGTATGGATGTATGGGGGCATGGATGTACGAATGCTTGGATGTACGGATATATGGATTTACGGATGTGTGGGTGGATGAAGGGATTGGTGGGTGAACTGAAGAGTAGGTGAAAGGAAGTGTGGATGAAGGGATGCATGGACGGATGGATGGTCATATGGATGCATGGATGTATGGATGTACGTATGAATGTATGGATGTACGTATGAATGCATGTATGGATGTAGTTATAGATGTATGCAAGGATGTATGTATGGATGTATGAATGTATGGATGTATGGATGTGTGGGTGGATGAATGGATGGCTGGATGGACCGAAGAGCGGGCGGATGGATGGGTGGACGAAGATGTACATGGATGAATGTGTGGGTGCATGGTTGGATGGATGTGTGGTTGGATGTATGTGTCCATGAACGGATATTTTCATGGATGCATGTATTTATGCACAGATGTATGGGTGTATGGATGTACGTATGGATGTTTGTATGGATGTATTTATGGATGTATGGAAGGATGGATGGATTGGTGGATGGATGTATGGATGGATGGTTTTATGGATCCATGGATGTATGAATGGGTGGATTTATGGATGGATGTATGTATGGAAGAATGGACGTATGGATGGGAGGATGTGTGGATGGATGGATGTGTGGATGGGTGGATGTGTGGATCGATGGATGTGTGGATGGATGGCGGTATGGATGGATGGATGTATGGATGGGTTGAGGTATGGTTGGACGGATGTACGGTTGTATGGATGTATGGATGTATATATGTATGGATGTATATATGTATGGACGGGTGTATGGATGGATGTATCGAAGGATGCAAGTACGAGTTGATGGATATATGGATGAATGGATGTATGGATGGCTGTACTTGTGGATGGATGGATGTATGGATGAGTGCATGGATGTATGCATCGATGGATGGAAGTACAGGTAGATAGGCTTATGGATATATGGATGTGCGGATGTACGGGTGTGTTGATGGATGAATGTAGGTATGGATGAATGTATGGATGTATCTATAGATGTATGTATGGGTGTATGGATGGACGGATGTATGGATGGGCTTATGGATGGTTGAATGGATGGATGTATGTATGGATGAATGGATGGATGGATGGATTGTTGGATGGAGGTATGGATGGTTGGATGTATAGATGCCTGGCTGTATTGATGCGTGGATGTATAAATGGATGGACGTATGGGAGGATGGATGTAAGGATGGATGTATCTATGGATGGATGACGGTATGGATGGATGGATGTATGGATGGATTGAGGTTTGAATCGACGTATTTGCGTATGTATGTATGTATGTATGTATATATGTATGGATGTTTGGATGGATGGATGTATCGATGGATGGAAGTACGAATGGTAGGATTTCTGGGTGTATGGGTGCGTGGATGTATGGATGGCTGACTGTATGGTTGGATGGATGTATGGGTGGATTGAGGTATGAATCGACGGATTAACGTATGTATGGATGTATGTATGTATATATGTATGGATGTTTGGATGGAAGGATGTATCGATGAAAGGAAGTACGGATGGTAGGATTTATGGATGTATGGGTGCGTGGATGTATGGATGTATGGCTGGATGAATGTATGGATGGATGGATGTATGCATGTGTGTACGTATGAATGTTTGGATGTATGGATGTGTGGATGTATGGATGTACGGATGGATGTTTGTATGGATGTATGTATGGATGTACGAATGTATGGATGTATGGATGTATGGATGTGTATATGTATGGATGTAAGCATGGATGGAAGTATGTATCCATGTATGTATGGATGTATGTATGGGTGGATGTATTGGTGGATGGATCTATGGATGGATGGTTGTATGGATCGATGGATGATCGTATGGATGTATATACAGATGGATCCATGTATGTACGGAAGGATGGATAGATGGATGCATATATGGATGGATGTATAAATGGATGGATGTATTGATGAATGGATGGATGTATAGATGGCTGTATTTATGGATGGGTGGACGAATGAATGGATGGATGTATGTATTGATGTATGTATGGATGCATGGATGGATGGATGGTTGGATTGGTGTATGTATGTATGTTTGTATGGATGGACGAATTTATGGATGGATGGAAGTATTAATGTGTGAGCGTATGGATGGATGAATGTGCGAAGGCATGGATGTATGGATGCATGGGTGTATGTGTCGATGTATTTATGGTTGTATGTGCGGTTATGTTTGTGGATCTATGTGTGGGAGTATGTGCGGATGGATGGTTGCGTGGGTGGATGTATGTATGTAAGAATGGATTGATGGGTGCATATATGGTTGTATCTATGGATATATGTATGGGCGTATGTATGGATGTATGCGTGGATGTACGTATGGATGTATGTATGAGTGTGTATGTGTGTGTATGTATGGGAGTATGTGTGGATGTATGGATGGATGTATGTATGCATGTATGGTTGGATTTATGGGTGGATGTATGTATGGATGTGTGGATGGATGGATGGATGTATGGTTGGTTGTTTGTTCCGATGGTTGTATATATTGATGGATTGATGTACTTATGTAGAGGTTTATGTGTGCATGAATGTATGGATGTATGTATGTTCGAATGTATGGATGTACGGATGTATGTATGTATGTATGTATATATGTATGAATGTATGGGTGGATGCAAGTACGTATTGTTGTATGTATGGATGTATGGATGGATGGATGAATTGGTGGATGGATGTATGGATGGGTGGATGTATGTGTCGATGGATGTACGTATTGATGTATGCATGGATGTATGTATGGATGGATGAGTCGGTGGATGGATGTATGAGGGGATGGATGTACGAATCGGTGGAAGTATGGATGGTTGGATGTATGGATGGATGGTTGTGTGGAAGGATGTATGTTTGGTTGAATGGATGTATGGATGGATGGCTGTATGGTTGGGTTGAGGTATGGATGGACGGATGTACGGACGTTTGTATGGATGTACCGATGTATGTATGGATGTATGTACGGATGTATATATGGATGTATGTAAGCATGTATGTATGGAAGGATGTATGGATGAATGTATCGGTGTATGTATGGATGTATGTATGGATGTATGGATGGATGGATGGGTGGATGGATGTAAGTGTCCGTGGGCTAATGGATGGGTGGATGTATGGATGGATGTTTGTATGGATGTATGGTTGTATGGATGTATGGACGGTTGGATGGGTGGAAGGATGGATGGATGGATGTATGCATGGATGGCTGTATGGATGGATTGAGGTATGGATGGACGGATGTACGGACGTTGGTATGGATGTATCGATGTATGTATGGATGTTTGAATGGATGCTTGTATGGATGTATGTATGTATGCATGCATGTGTGTATGAATGGATGTATGTAAGGATGTATGCATGGCTGTATGTATGGATGTTTGTATGGATGTATGTATGGATGTATATATTGATGTATGTAAGCATGTATGTATGGAAGGATGTATGGATGAATGTATGGGTGTATGTATGGATGTATGTATGGATGTAAGGATGGATGGATGGATTGGTGGATGGATGTATGAATGGATGTATGTATGGATCGATGGATGCATGAATGGGAGGATGTATGGATGGATGGATGTATGGAAGGATGGATGTACGGATGGATGGACGTATGGGCGGATGGCTGTGTGGATGGATGTATGGATGTATGTATGCATCTATGAATGAATGTATGGATGTATGTGTGTATGAATGTATGGATGTATGGGCATATGGATGTGTGCATGTATGGATGTATGGATGTACGAATGTATGGATGAATGGATGTATGCATGTATGGATGTATGCATGGATGGATGTATATATTGATGAATGTATGGATGTATTGATGGATGGGTGAATTGGTGGATGGGCGTATGGATGGATGGTTGTATGGATCGATGGTTGGACGTATGGATGTATGTATAGGTGTACGTATGGATCCACCCATCCCAACCGAGCGTAGCCTTACACATAATAACGTGCCGAGACCACTTTTGTTGGCTTTCTCGGAACCAAGCTGAAAATATGAGGGCACACTTGGGCGCAGAAATCCTCCTAACAGCAGGCAATAGCAATAAAGTCAAAGCTACGTTCTCCTGACCTGACCAATCGTAAAATATAGGTACGTAACGTAACACAATCTATCGTGCCTAGACCACTACTGCTGGACCCCGGAACCAAGCTGAAATTACTAGAGCACAGTAGGGCGCACAAATACACCACATAGCATACTATATCACTAAAGTCGAAGCTAACCTCTCTTAACATACCCAACCGTATCATAACCAAGCGTATTCTAACTCAACCTAACTGGATCTCGGGCACTATCGCTTGCCTGCCCAGAGCCAAGCAGAACACATTAGTAGAGAGTAGAAAGCAGGGATCCATAGAACCTCAGCGTATATCAGAAAAGCCAAAGCTACACAAACCTAACCCAAACAGATACAACGCAGGCAATCATAGCCTAACTGATCCTAACGCGCAGAGACCGCTATTGCTGTCCTCCACAGACGCAAGCAGGGCATACTAGAGCAGAGCAGGGCGCAGAAGGCCACCGAATATCGGTCTACGGCACAAAAGTTGAATCTATCCCATCCAAGCTTAGCATAACCCAAACGAACCCAACGCAACCTGACCATACATAACGTGCAGAGACCACTATTGCTGGCTTCCACAGGGCCAAGCCGAAAATATTAGTGCGCTGTAGGGCACAGAAATGCACCTAATAGCAGGCTATGGCAAAAAGTCATAGCAATACGCACTTAATCTAACCAATTGTAACCTAACTCGACCGACCTTGCCGCGAAAACTATTGCTGACCTCCGCAGAGCCAAGCAGAACATATTGGTGGAGAGAAGAACGCAGAAATCCATAGAATCGCAGAGTATATAAGAAAAGTCAGTGCTACCCAAACCTAACCCATACCAACGGAACATATCCCAACATTGCCTAACCCAAACTTACGTGCAGAGACCGCTCTTGCTTCCATCCCCAGAGCCAAGCAGTACGTACTAGAGCACAGCAGAGCGCAGAAGGCCGCCGTCTAGGAGTGTACAGCACAAATGATAAAGCTACCGTGACCAGACATATCGTCATCCAAACAAGCCGAACGTAACCTCACTAAACGCAACGTGCAGAGGCCACTATTGCTGGCTTTCCCAGAGCCAAGCTGCAAATACTAGAGCACTGCAGGACGCAGAAATCCACCTAATAACAGACTATAGCACTGATGTCAATACTATTCTCTCCTGACATAACCAGTCGCGACATGCCAATACGTTACGTACCTCAACGTAATATGCCGCACCCACTAATGATGGTCTCCTGAGAGCCAGGCAGAACACATTAGTGGAGAGCAGAACGCAGATATCTATAGAATCGCAGTGTATATGGGAAGAGTCTAGGCTACCCGAACACAAGCCAAGCCAACAGAACATAACCGAAAATAACGCAACGAAACCTAACATACCGAGACCGCTATTGCTGCATACCACAGAGCTAAGCTGGGTATACTACAGAACAGTAGAGTGCAGAGATCCATAGAACAGCAGTGTACAGCGCAAAAGTTTTAGCCACCCTAATATAACCTATCCTAACCCAACCTTACCGAACGTAACATGACTAAACATGACGTGCAGAGACAAATACTGCTGACATCCCCAGAGCCAAGCTGAAAACATTATAGTTCTGTAGGGAGCAGAGATCCGCCTAATAGCAGACTACAGCACTAAGAAGCTATACACATTTGACAAAGCCAAACGTAACCTAACTAAACCTAACGTGCCGCGAACCCAATTACAGGCATCCGCCGAGCCAAGCAGAACACATTAGTGGAGAGTAGACCGCAGAAATCCATAGAATCTCAGTGCATATCAGAAGAGTCAGAGCTACCCAAATCTAACACAAAACCAACATAACATAGCCAAACATAGCCTAACACTAACTATCGTGCCGAGACCGCTATTGCTGTTCTCTCCATAGCCAAGCTGAACATGCTTGAGCACAGTAGGGCCGAGAAATCCACCGAATAGCAGTGAACAGCACAAAAGTTATAGCTATAAAGACCAAACTTATCCCAACCCAACCTAACAGAAGGTAACCTGCATCAACATACCGTGCTGAGGCCACAATTGCTGGCCTCCCTACAGGGAAGCTGAAAACGTTGAAGCACTGTATGGTGCAGAAAGCCACATAATAGCAGACCGTGGCACAATAGTCAAAGCCATCCTCCTGACACATAACTAATCGCAACATAACAAAACGTTTCCTAGCTGTACCTATCGTGCCGCGACCACTATTGCTGGCCAACACAGAGTCAAGCGGAAGATGTTAGTGGAGAGTAGAACGCAGAAATCCATATAATCGCTGTGTACACCACAAGAGTCAAAGCTACCAAAACCTATACCAAACATACAGAACATAACCAAACTTAGCTTAAATCAACCTATCGTGCCGAGACCGCTATTGCTGCCCCCGGAGCCAAGCAGGACATACTAGAGCAGAGTAGGGCGCAGAGGTACACCGAATAGCACTCTACAGCAAGAATGTCAAGCTATCCAAACCAAACTTAGCCAAACTCAACCTATCCATACGTAGCCACACTGAACACAACGTGCCGAGGCCACAATTGCTGGCATTCACAGAGCGAAGCAGAAAATATTAGAGCAATATAGGGCGCAGAAATCAACCTAATAGCAGACTGTAGCGCTGAAGTCAAGGCTATCCTCTCCCAACCTTGCCAACCGTAACCTAACCAAACGTACCATACTGAACATAACATGCCGCGGAGACCATTGCTGACCTCCACAGAAGCTTGCAGTGTACATTAGTGTAGAGTAGAACGCAGAAACCTATAGAACCGCAGTGCGTTTCAGAGAAACCGGAGCAACCCAAAACTAACCCGAACAAACGGAAAATAATCGAACATAGCCTATCTCAACCTAACGTGCCGAGAACGCTATTGCTGCCCTCCTCAGAGCCTAGCAGGACATATTGGAAGACAATAGAGAGCATAAATCCACCGAACAGCAGTGTACAGGGCAAAGTTGAAGCTACCGTAACCAAACTTATCCTAACCCCGCGTAACCGGACGCAGCCTGACTCAACGTAACGTGTCGAGACCACTATTGCAGGTATTCCGAACGCCAAGCTGAAAATATTAGAGCACTGTTTGGCGCAGAAGTCGAACTAACAACAGACGGTAGCGCTAAAGTCGAAGCTATCCTCTCCTAACGCAACTCACCGTAACATACACAAGCGTAACATAACTCAGCCTGGCGTGCCGCGATCACAAAGGCTGGCCGCCCCAGAGCCCAACAGGACACATTAGTCGCGAGTAGAGCGCAGTAATTCATGGAATCGCAGTGTACATGAGAATAGTCAAAGCTACCCAAACCTAACCCAAAGAAACGGAACATAACCAGACGTAGCCTAACTCAACCTAACGTGCCGTGAACGCTACTGCTGCCCTCCCGAGAGCCAAGCGGGGCATCCTAGATCACAGTAGATCTCAGAAGACCACCGGATAGCACCTTACAGCACAAAAGATAATCTTTCCTAGCCAGACCCAGCCGACACCACCTAACCGAACGCAACCTGACTCAACAAAACGTGCCGAGGACGCAATTGATGACCCTCCCAGAGCCAAGCTAAAATACTCTAGCACTGTAGGGCGCAGAGACCCACCTAACTGCAGACTATAGCACTATAGTCAGAGCTATCCTCTCCAAACATAACCGATTCAAACATAATCAAACGTAAACTGTCTCCACCTAACGTTCCGCGACCTCAATTGCAGTCCTCCTCACAGCCAAGCCGAGCACATGAGTGGAGACTAGAACGCAGAAATCCATTGAATCGGAGTGCATATCAGTAGAGTCAAAGCCACACAAACCTAACCCAAACCAAGAGGACACAGCCAAACGTTGCCTAACCCTACCTATCCTGCCGAGACGGATGTTGCTGCCCAGCCAAGAGCCAAACAGGGCATACTAGAGAACAGCACAACGTAGAAGTCCACCTTATATCAGTGTACAGCACACAAGTTAAAGCTACCCCAACCAAACTTAGCACAACCAAACCTAATCGAACTTAGCCTATGTCAGCGTAACGTGCCGAGAACACTACCTGCCGGCCTGCCCATGCCCAAATCAGGACACGATGTTGTAGAGTAGAACGCTGAAATCCATAGAATCGCTGTGTATGTCAAGGATGACAAAGCTACCCAAACCTAACCTGAATAAAGAGGACATAACCAAACATAGCATAACTCAGCTCAGCGTGCTGAGAATGCTATTGCTGCCATCCTCAGAGCCTATCAGGACATACTAGAGGACAATAGAGTGCATAAATCCACCGAACAGCAGCGTACAGGGCAAAAGTTGAAGCTACCGTAACCAAACATACCCTAACCCTGCGTAAGCGGACGCAACCTGCCTCAACGTAACGTGTCGAGGCCACTATTGCTGGCCTTCTCACAGCGAAGCTGAAATTATTCGAGCACTGTAGGGCGCAGAAATCCGCCAAAGAGCAGACTATATCATTAACGTCAAAGCTACCCTATCCTAACATAGCCAAGCGCAGCATACCCGAACGTAAACAGACACAACGTGAACTGCCGAGAACGCTATGGGTGGCACTCCCAGAGCCAAGCAGAGAATACTAGAGCACTGTAGGGCGCAGAAACCCGCCATAAAGGAAGACTGTATCACTAGAGTCAGAGCGATCCCCTCCTGACCTAACCATGCGTAACATAACCGAACGTATCCTAACTCATTCTAGCGTGCCACGACCATTACTGCAGGCATCCGCGGAGCCATGCAGAACACATTAGTAGAGTGTAGAACGCAGAAATCCATATAATCGCAGTGTATATCGGAAAACTCAAAGCTGCCCAAGCCTCACAAAAACGAACATAACATAGCCAATCGTAGACTAACATAACCAAACGTGCCGATACCGCTATTGCTGCCCCCGACAGAGCAAAGCAGGACATACTAGAGCACAGTAGAGCGCAGAAATCCACCGCATAGCAGTGCATAGAACAAAAGTTAAATCTATTCTAGCCTAACTTAGAATAACACATCCTAACCGA
The DNA here is from genome assembly GCF_001483705.2 of Eufriesea mexicana. NCBI lineage: Eukaryota > Metazoa > Arthropoda > Insecta > Hymenoptera > Apidae > Eufriesea > Eufriesea mexicana. The sequence goes on from NW_016924526.1 coordinate 12,829, forward strand.
ACGTAAACTGACACAGCATAACGTGCCGGCACAACGATAGCTGACCTTCCAGAGCCACGCTGGGGATATTAGAGCTCCGTAGGGCGCAGATAATCGCCTAATAGCAGACTATAGCACTAAGGTCAAAGCAAAACCATCCTAACCTGACCAATCGTAACATAACCAAACACAGCCTGACTCAAACTAACGCGCCGACTCTACCATTGCTGAACTACCCAGAGCCAAGCAGGACATAATAGAGAACAGTAGATCTCAGAAACCAGCTGAAAGGCAGTGTAGAGCACAAAAGTTGAAGCCATCCTTACCAAACGTAGCCTAATCCGACCAACACGAACGTGGCCAGATTCGTCATAACGTGCCAAGACCACCTTTGCTGGCCTTGCCAGAGACAAGCTGAAAATATTAGAGCTCTGTAGGTCGCAGGAATCCACTTAATAGCAGAACACAGCACTAAAGACAAAGCCATCCACTCCTAACCTAACCAACCATAACATGACCAAACGTAATCTAACTAAACCGAGTTGCCGCGACGACTATTGCCGGCCACCCCAGAGCCAAGCAGAACACATTAGTAGAGCGTGGAAGGCAGAAATCCATAGGATCGCATTGTATATCAGAAAACCCTTTGCTACCCACACCTAACAAAGACGAACGGAACATAACCAGCCATAGCCTAGAACTGCCCAACGTGACGAGACCGCTATTGCCGCCCTCCCTAGGGCCAAGTAGGACATACTAGTGCACAGTTGAGCGCAGAAATCCACGATAAGTTGCGTATAGCGAAAAAGTTGGAGCCATCGTAACCAAACTTCGCCTAACCCAGCCCAGCCGAACGTAACATGACACAATATAAAGTGACGAGGCCGCTATTGCTGGCCTTCCGAGGGCCAGGCTGTAGATGTTAGTGCACTGTGGGGCGCAGAAGTCCAGCTAATAGGAGACAATGGCACTAAGGCCAGAGCAAACTTCTCCTAGCATATCCAAACGTAACATAATCAAACATAATCTAACTCATTCTAGCTTGCGGTGACCACTATTGCTGGCATCCCCTGAGCCGATCGGAACGCATTAATGCAGAGCAGAACGCAGAAGTCCATAGAATCGCTGTGTATATTAGAAAAGTTGAAGATGCCCATACCTAACCCGGACAAACGGAACATAGACAAACGTATCTTCGCTTAACCTGACGTGCCGATTCCGCCATTGCTGCCATGCCCACAACCAAGCAGGACATGCTGGAGCACAGTAGAGCACAGAAATCCGCCGTACAGCTGTGTAGAGCTCAAAAAATTAAAGCAATCCTGTCCAAATTTAGCTTGACCCAACCTAACCGAACGTAACCTGAAACATCATAAGGAGCCATGGCCACGATTGCTGACGCCGCGAGAGCCAAGCTGAAAACATTGGAGCTATGTAGGGCGCAGAATCCACATAATAGCAGACTGAAGCACAAAGGTCAAAGCTATCCTCTCGTAACCGTGCAAAACGTAACATGACCATAGGTAACCTAACTCAGCGCAACGTGACGCGACTTCCTTTTCTGGCCTTCCCAGAGTCAAGCGGAACGCGCTTGTGGGGAGTAGATCGCAGAAAGCCATATAATCGCAGTGCACATCAGAAAAGTCAGAGCTACCCAAGCCTAACCCAGACCAACAGAGCATATACAAACATAGCCTACCTTAACCTAACGATCCGAGACCGCTATTGTTGGCCTTCCCAGAGCCAAGCTTACAATATTAGAGCACTGTAGGGAACAGACATCCACCTAATATCAGACTGTAGCACCAATGTCAGACATATCCTCTCTTAACCAAACCGACCGTATCATAACCAAACGTAACGTAACCCAAACTAACGTGCCGAGACCGTATTGTTGTCATCCCCATAGACAAGTTGGAATTACTAGAGCACAGTAGAGCGCAGAAATCCACGGGATAGGAGTATACAATACAAAAGTTAAAGCTATCATGTAAAAACTTAGACTGTCCCAACATAACCGAACGTAAGCTGACACAATGTAAGACGCTGAGGCCACTATTGCTGGCCTTCCCAGAGCCAAGTTGAAGGCATTAGAGCACTCAATGCCGCAGGAATGCACCTAATAGCAGACTATAGTACTAAAGCCAAAACATCCGCTCTTAACCAAACCAACCGTAGCATAACCAAACGTTAGTTGACTCAACCCAGCGTGCCGCGACCAATATTGCTGGCCTCCACAGGCCCAAGCGGACCACGTTAGTGTAGAGTAGAACGCAGAAATCCATACAATCGGAATGTATATCGGAAGAGTCCAAGGTACCGAAGCCTAACACAAGCCAGCGGAACACAGCCAGACATAGCCTGATTCAACCTAATGTGTGGAAACCAACATTTTTGCGCACCCCAGAGCCAAGCAGGACATACTGGAGCACAGTAGAGCGCAGAGATCCACCGAAAAGCAGTGTACAGCAAAAAAGTTTAAGGTATCTTGGCAAAACTTTGCCTGACCCAACCTAACCGTACGTAACATAACATAATGTAACGTGCAGAGGCCGCTATTCCGGGCCTTCCCAGAGCCAAGCTAGAGGAATGAGAGCACTCTATTGCGCAGGGATCCTCCTATTAGCGGACAATAGCACAAATGCCATAGCTATCCTCTCCTAACCTAGCCAAACTTAACATAACCAAACGTACCTAACTCAACCTAACGTGCCGCGACAACTATTGCAGGCCTTCTAGAGCCAAGCAAAACACATTAATGCAGAGTAGAACGCAGAAATCGTAGCGCATGTCGAAAAGACAAAGCAACCCGAACCTGACCCGAACAAAAGGAACGTAACCAAATATAGCCTGACCCTATCTGACACGCACAGGCCGCTATTGCTGGACTCCACAGAGCCAAGGTGGACACGTTGGTACGGATTAGGACGCCGATATCCACAGGACCGCAGTGAACTTCAGAAAAGTCAAAGCTAACCAAGCCTATCGCAAACCAACAGCACATGACCAAATAAAGCCTAACTAAGCACAACGTGCCGCGACCGCTATTCCTGCCCACTCCAGAGCCGAGCAGGACATACTAGAGCACAGTATGGCGCAGGAGTCCACCTAAAAACAGACTAGAGCACTAAAGTCAAAGCTACCCTCTGCTAACCTAGCCAACCGTGACCTAAACAAACGTAACGTAACCAAACCAAACGTTCCGTAACCTCCATTGCTACCCCCCTCCCCAGAGCCAAGCAGAACACATTAGCGGAGAGTGGAACGTAGAAATCCATGAAATCGCAGTGTATATCAGAGAAGTCGAAGCTACCAAAACCAAATCCGAACAAACGGAACATAGCCAAACATAGCCTAACTCAACATAACGTGCCGAGACCGCTATTGCTGCCCACCCCAGAGTCTAGCAGGACATACTAGAACTCTGAAGAGCGCAGAAATCTACCGAATATTGTAGTGCAAGCAGCCTAACCGAATTAACTTGACCCATCATAGAGCGCCGAGTCCACTAATGCTGGCCTCCCCAGAATCAACCAGAACACATTAGTGTAGAGTAGAGCGCACAAGTACACAGAATCGCAGTGTACATCAGAAAAGTCATAGCTACCCAAACCTATCCCAAATCAACGGAACATACCCAAACGTAGCCCAACTCAACGTAACGTGCCGAGTCCGCTATTGCTGCCCTCCCCAGCGTAAAGCAGGTAATACTTGTGCACAGTAGAGTGCAGCAATCCACCGAATAGCAGTGTTCAGCACATAAGTTGAAGCTACACTGTCCTAACTTAGCGTGACCCAACCCAAGCGAACGTAACCTGACTCAACTTATCGTGCTGAGAACACTATTGTTCGACATCCCAGAGCCAAGCAGAAATTATTATAGCACAGTAGGACGCCGAAACCCACCTTATAGCAGACTATAGCACTAAAGTCAGAGCCATCCTCTTCAAATCCAGCCAATGGTATCATAATCGAACGCAGCCTAACTCAACATAACGTGCCGCGACCACAACTGCTGCACTCCCAGAGCCAAACAGGACAAACTAGAGCACACTAGAGGTCAGGACGCCGCCGAATGGCGGTGTGCAGCACGAAAATTGAAGCTATACTTCACCAAACGTGGCCTAACCCAAACTAAGCGAACGTAGCATGGCTCATCATAACGTGTCGAGACGACTCTTCCTGGCCTCGCCAGCACCAAGCTGAGAATACTAGCACAATACAGGGCGCAGGAATCCACCCAATATCAGACTGTAGCGGCAAGGTCAAAGCTGTCTTTTCCTATCCTAAGCGATCGCAACATATGCAAACGAATTCCAACTCATTCTAACGTGCCGCGACCGCTACTGATGGCCTCCTCAGAGACAAGCAGAGACATTATTGGAGAGTAGGACGCAGAAATCCTTAGAATCGCAGTGTATATGAGAAATGTTGG
>NW_016924527.1:0-227 GCF_001483705.2 Eufriesea mexicana
AGATAGCCTAACGCCTTGAATCCAATGGCAAGTACAGCCACCTTCATGCCAGAGTATAGGTCTGTTCAAAATCTGTAACCTGTTATAGCTTGGTGAATAGATCGCATATCGCATACAATCGAATTGCAAGTAGAGCCATCTACTTGCCAAAGAATAGGTCTATCCAAAATCTAAAATCTGTTATAGCTTGGTGAATAGTTGGCCTAACGCCTTCAATCCAATGGCAA
>NW_016924528.1:0-1535 GCF_001483705.2 Eufriesea mexicana
ATAACATCTTTTTCGCGAAGCCGTTATAAAGCATTAGCTCGAGGCACGGCGCGGTCGGCAGTTGGCGGGCCCCTGTTACGCAAACAATACTTGCTAGTCGGAGGATTTTTGCGCTCTACATTGCTCTACTATGCTCTATTCGACTCTGGGTAGGCGAGCAAAAGTGGCCGTGGCACGTCAGGTAGAGGCACGTTAAGATTTGTTTGGGTAAGGTTAGGTTAAGTTCCGCTATGATACCTCCGACTTTCGTGCTACACGCCGCTATTCGGAGTATTTCTGCAGCTATGTAATACTCTAGTACACTCTGCTTGGCTCTGGCGAGGCCGGCAATAGTGGTCTCGGCACGTTGGGTTGTGTTATGTCACGTTTGGTTAGGCTAGGTTATGTCAAGCTCGATCCGGCTATCTTTGACTTTCGTGCTGTACACCGCTATTCAATGATTTTACGCTCATTAGTGACCTATAGTATGCTTTGCTTCGCTCTGGCGTGGCCAGTAATTGTGGTGTCGTCACGTTAGGATCAGATATGATACGTTCCGTTAGGACCGGTTTTGAAGGCATGATTAGGTTATCTTTGACCTTTGTGCAATACACTGCTATTCGTTAGATTTCTGCTCTCTGCATTGCTCTACTGTACTCTGCCCGACTCTGAGTAGGCGCGAAATAGTGCTTGTGGCACGTTACTTTGAGTTAGGTTATGTTTGGCTTGGTTAGGTTGGGCTACGTTTGGTTACGGTAGATGTGACTTTCGTGCTATGCACTGTAGTTCGGTGGATTCCTGCGATTTACTCTGATCTACTGAAGTACGCATTGCTCCGGCTAGGCCAGAAGCAGTGGTCGCGGCGCGTTATGTTGAGTTATACTACGTTTGGTCAGATTAGGCTAGGATATGTCATGCTAGGCTATCTTCGGCTTTTGTGCTCTACACTGCTACTCGGTGGATCTCTGCGCTCCAGTGTGTTCTAGTATACTCTGCTTGTCTCTACGAAAGCCATCAATAGCGGCCGTGGCACGTTATGTTCAGTTATGCTACATTTAGTTAGGATGGGTTAGGCCAGGTTATGTTAAGATATCCTAGACTCTTGTGACACACACTGCTATTCTGTGGTTCTCAGCGCCCTATATTGCTCTGCTGTACTCTGCTCGACTCTGGGGAGGTGAGGAATACCGTCCGCAGCACGTGAGGATTAGTTAGGTCACGTTTGGCGGGTTAGGTTAGGCTAAGTTTAGTTAGGGTAGCCTTGACTTTCGTGATATACACTGTTATTCGGTGGATTTCTGTGCTGTGCTGGGCAGTAGTACATTATGCTAGGCTATCTGGAGGCCAGGGGCAGTGGTCGCTGCAAGTTATGTTGAGTTATGCTACGTTTGGTTCGGTTAGGTTAAGACAGGTTATGCTAGGATATCAACTGCTTCTGTGCTATTGACTGCAGTGCGCTGGATTTCTGCGCTCTACTGTGCTCTCTCACATTGTGCCTGCCAGTGTGGAGGCCTGCACTTGTGGTCTCTTTATGCATGGTTCATCTATGTTACGTT
>NW_016924529.1:0-3247 GCF_001483705.2 Eufriesea mexicana
GTATTGGTGTATGTATGGTTGTATGTATTTATGTATGCATGGATGTATGGATGGCTGGATGGATGGATTGTTTTATGGATGTATGGATGGATAGATGGATGGATTCGTGGATTGACGTATGGATGGATGGATGTATCGAAGGATGGAAGTACGAATGGATGGATTTATGGATATATGGATGGTGGATGTACTGATGGATGGATGTATGGATGTATGGATGGATAGATGGATGGATTCGTGGATTGACGTATGGATGGATGGATGTATCGAAGGATGGAAGTACGAATGGATGGATTTATGGATATATGGATGGTGGATGTACTGATGGATGGATGTATGGATGTATGGATGTATTGATCTATGTATGGATGTATGGATGGATGTATGAACGGACATGTATATGGATGTATGGATGCGTGAAAGGAAGTGCGTATGTTGGATGCATGTACGGATGTATGTATTGATGTATGTGCAGATGTATGTATGGATATATCTATTGACGTATGGATGGTTGTGTGTATGGATGTATGTATGTATGTATGGATGTGTGTATGGGTGTACGTATCGATGTGTGTATGTACGTATGGTTGTATGTATGGATGGATGGTTGTATGGTTGGACGGACTTATTGAAGTATGGATGTGTGGATGTATGGATGTACGAATGTACGGATGTACGGATGTATGGATGTATGGATGTGTATACGTATTTATGTATGGATGGATAGATATATATATGTATGGATCGATGGATGTATGGATGGGTGTTCATATGAATCGATGTATGTATGTTTCGATGGATGTATGGATGGGTGGATGTATGGATGTATGGATGTGTAGAAAGGTGGACGTATGGATGGATATATGTATGGATGAATGGTTGTATGGATGGATGTATGGATGTATGGGTGTATGGATGTATGGATGTACGTGCGTATGTATGTTTTAATGTATGTGTGTATTTGAGTTATGTATGTACGGATGTACGTATGTATCTATGTATGTATGTACGAAGGTATGGTTGTACGGATGCATGGATGTATGGATTTGTGGGTGGATGAACGGATGTGTGAATGGACAGAAGAACGGGTGTATGTATGGATGTTTGTATGGCTGAATGTATGGATGTATGCATGGGTGTATGTATGGATGTTTGTATGGATGTATGTGTGCATGTATGCATGGATGTATGTACGGATGTTTGTATGGATGTATGTATGGACGTATGTATGGATGTACGTAAGAATGTACGTGCGGATGTATGTATGGATGAATGAATGCGTGTATGTATAGATCTGTGTGTTGATGTGTGTATGGATGCATGGATGGATGTATTAACGGACATGTGTATGGATGTATGGATGCGTGTATGGATGGGCGTATGAATGGGTGCATGTATGAATGTCTGAATGGATGTATGTACGGATGTATGTATGGATATATCTATGGATGTATGATTGGCTGGATGTTTGAATGGATGGATGTGTAGAAAGCTGGACGTATGGATGGATTTATGAATGGATGAATGGTTGTATGGATGGATGGATGTATGGATGGATTGAGGTATGGATGTACGGATGTACGGATGTATGGATGTATGGACGGATGCGTGGGTTGATGTATGGATGGATTGAGGTATGGATGGATGTATGTGTGGATGAATGGTTGTATGGATGGATGTATGGATGTGTGGGTGTATGGACGTATGGATGTCCGAATGTATGGATGTACTGATATATGGATGTATGGATTTATATATGTATGGATGTATGAATGGGTGGTTGTGTGTATCGATGTATGTATGGATGAAATGATGGATTGATCGATTGTTGGAAGGATGTATGTATGGATGTATGTATGGTTGAATGTATGGGTGTATGTATGGATCTCTGTATTGATATGTGTATGGATGCATGGCGGGTTGGATGTATTGGTGGATGGATGTATGGTTGGATGGATGTATGAATGTATGGATGTACGTATGTATGGATGTTTGAATGTATGGACGTATTTGCGTTATGTATGTATGGATAATTGCATGTACGAATGAATGTATGGGTGTATGTATGGATCTCTGTATTGATATGTGTATGGATGCATGGCGGGTTGGATGTATTGGTGGATGGATGTATGGTTGGAAGGATGTATGTATCGATGGATGTATGGATGGGTGGATGTTTTGGTAGATGAATGTGTCGAATGATGGAAGTACGAATGGCCGGGTTTATGTGTTGATGGACGTGTGGATATATGGATATATACATGCCTGGGTGTATGAATGGATAGATTTATGGATCGAGGGGTGTACGAATGGGAGGATGTATGGATGGGCGGGTATACTGATGGATGGATATGTGGGTGGGTGAATGGTTGGGTGGATGGACGGAATAACGGATGTATGTACGGATGTATGTATGGATATATCTATGGATGTATGGATGGGTTTGTGTATGGATGTATGTATGGATGTACGTATGGATGTATGTATGGATATGTGTATGGGTAGATGTATGGATGTGTGGATGTATGTATGTGTATATCTGTGGATGTGTGGATGGATGGATGTATCGAAGGATGGAAGTACGAATGGATGGATTTATGGATATATGGATGGTGAATGTATGGATGTATGGATGTATGGACGTATGGATGGATGGATGTGTGGATGTATGGATGTACTGATGTATGTATGGATGTATGGACGTATGTTTGAACGGACATGTGTATGTATGTATGGATGCGTGCATGGAAGTGCGTTTGTATGGATGCATGTATGGCTGGATGTATGGATGTATGTACTGATGTATGTATGGATATTTCTATGGATGTATGTATGGGTGTGTGTATGGATGTATGCATGGATGTATGGATGGATGTATGTATGGTTGTGTGTATGGGTGTATGTATGGATGTGTAGATGTGCGTATGGTTGTATGTATGGCTGGATGGTTGTATGCTTAGGCGGATTTATGGATGTATGGATGTGTGGATGTATGGATGTACGAATGTATGGACGTATGTATGGATGAATGTATGGATGGATGAGCGTATGGGTGGGTGGCATTATGAATGTATGGGTGTGTGGGTGTAAGGATGTATGGATGGATGCATGTATTGTTGGGTGGTTGTGTGAATGTGTGGATGTATGTATGTCTGGATATTTGAATGTATGGATGTATCTGAGTACTGTATGTATGGATTTATTGATGTACGCATGTATGGATGCACGGATGCATGGATATACGGAT
>NW_016924530.1:0-257 GCF_001483705.2 Eufriesea mexicana
CACAGCGAATCTGTGGATATCTGCTCTCTACACTCCTCTGACGTGTGCTGCTTATCTCCAGGCTGGTCAGCAGTAGAGGTCGAGTGTCGTTAGGTGGAGTTATGTTACGTTTGGTTACGTTAGAGTTGCTTCGGTTAGACGGGGCAAGCTACGTCTTTTGTGCATTACGCATCATTGCGGCTGATTTCTGCGCTCTACTTTGTACTGGTACATTCTGGTTGGCTCTGTGGAAGTCAGCAATAGTGGTCTAGGCACAT
>NW_016924532.1:0-1318 GCF_001483705.2 Eufriesea mexicana
TGTGCTGCACACTGCTACACGGTGCTTTCCCGCGCTCTACAATGCTCTACTATACTCCGCTCGACTCTGAGGAGGAGAGCAGTGGTGTTCGTGACCAGATAATTTGAGTTAGGTTACGTTTGGTTTAGTCAGGATAGGTTGTTTGGTTGGAATATCTACGGCTTTTGTGCTATTCACTGCAATGAGGTGGATTTCTGCGCTCTGCAGTGTTTTAATACTTTCTACTTGGCTCTTGGAGAGCCAGCAATAGTGTTCTCGTCGCGTTAGAAAGTGTTAGGCTACGCTTTGTTGGGTCAGGTTAGGAAGGTCTGGTTAGGATTCCTTCGTCTATTATGCTATACACTGCTATTCGGTGGATATATGGGCCGAACGTAGCTCTACAATACTCTGCAACGAACCCGGGGAGGCGAGAATTAGCGGTCGTGGCACGTTAGTTTGGGTAATGTTACGTTTGGTTTGGTTAAGTTGGGATAAGTTTGATTAGGATAGTTCAGACTTTCCTGGTCTACACTGTTATCCGGTGGATTCCTGTGGTATACTGTGCTTTACTATGTTCTGCTTGTCTCTGGCGACGACAGCAGCAGTGGTCACGGAAAGTTACTTTGAGTTATGCTACGTTTCGTTTGGTTATGTTAGGTCAGGTCAGGTTCGGAAATCTTCGTCTTTTGTGCTATTCCCTGCAATGCGGCGGATTTATACGAACTACTGCGCCCTAGAACATGCTGCCTGTCTTTGTGGAGGCCAGCAATAGTGATCTCGGCCCATTGGGTTGAGTTATGCTACGTTTGCTTATGTCACGTTTGTACTGGTTGGGATAGTGTATATTAGTCTTTTGTGCCTTGCACTGCTATTCGGTGGATTCTTGCCATCCACTGAGCTCTAATATGTCCTGCGTGGCTCTGGGGTGGCCAGTAATGGTGGTCTCGGCACGTTCGTTTGTGTTAGGTTTCGTTCCGTTTGGTCAGGTTATGTAGGCTTGGTTAGGATTTCTTTGACGTTTAGACCGAACACTGCAATTCGGTGGATTTCTGCGCTTTACATTGCCCTACTATACTCTGCGCGACTCTGGGGAGGCGAGAAAATGTGTGTGTTGCATGTTAGGTTGTGTCAAGTTACGTTTGGGTAGGTAAGGTTAGGTTAAGGTTAGGTAGGGTTGCTTTGGCTTTCGTGCCATACTTGGCTCAGGTGAGGCCAGAAGCAGCGGCCGCCGCATGCTGAGTTGAGTTATGCTACGTTTGGTTCGGCTGATTTAAAACATGTTTGGTCAGGTTACCTTAGACTTATGTGCTATACACGAAAGTGAGGTGGATTTCTGCGC
>NW_016924533.1:0-229 GCF_001483705.2 Eufriesea mexicana
TTGCGTAAATAAGGAGAAAGGATTCTATTGGCCTGCAGTAGCCATCGCAATCCTATAGAATCTTGCTGGAAAATTCAATTTTCCTGACATTTTCGACTAATATCGCGGTGAGCTACCTTTCTTGCATATGTAAGGAGGAAAGATTATTTTGGAGTGCTATAGCCATTGCAATGCTGTAGAATCTGGCTGGAAAATTCAATTTTATTGACATTTTCGACTAATATCGTGG
>NW_016924533.1:340-6662 GCF_001483705.2 Eufriesea mexicana
TTGACATTTTTGACTAATATCATGGTGAGCTAACTTTCTTGCATAAAAAAGGAGGAAAGGTTCTTTTGGCGTGCTATAGCCATTGCAATGCTCTGGCATCAGCGTGGAAAATTCAATTTTACTGACATCTTCGTCTAATATCGTGGTGAGCTGCCTTTCTTGCGTAAATAAGGAGATAGGATTCTATTGGCCTGCTGCAGCCATCGCAATCCTATAGAATCTGGCTGGAAAATTCAATTTTACTGACATTTTCGAATAATATCGTGATAAGCCAACTATCTTGCATAAATAAGGAAGAAGGATTCAATTGTCTCGCTATAGCAATTGCAATGCTCTGGAATCCGGCTGGAAAATGCAATTTTACTGACATTTTTGACTAATATCGTGGTGAGCTAACTTTCTTGCATAAATAAGAATAATAGAATCAATTGGCGCGCTATAGCCATTGCAATGCTATAGAACCTGGCTGGAAAATATAATTTCATAGACATATTCGTCTAATATCGTGGTGAGCTATCTTTCTTGCATAAGCAACGGGGAGTGATACTTTTGGCGTGCTATAGCCGTTGCAATGATAATGAACGTGGTTGGAAAATACAATTTTAATGGCATTTTCGACTAATATCGTGGTGAGCTAACTTTCTTGCAAAAATAAGGAGGAAAGATTCAATTTGCGCGCTATAGCCGTTGAAATGCTTTAGAATCTGGCTGGAAAATATTATTTCATTCACATTTTCGACTAATATCTTGGTGAGCTTACTTTCTTGCATAAATAAGTAGGAAAAATGCTATTGGCGTGCTATTGCAATTGCAATGCTCTGGAATCTGTCTGGAAAATTCAATTTTCCTGACATTTTCGACTAATATCGTTGTGAGCTGACTTCCTTGCATAGGAAAGGAGGAAAAATTCTATTGGCGTGCTATAGCCACTGCAATGCTCTGGAATCTGGCTGTAAAACTCAATTTTCCTCACCTTTTCGACTAATACCGTAGTAATCTACCTTTTTTGCATAAATAAGGAGGAAGGATTCTGTTGGCGTGCTATAATCTTTGCAATGCTATAGAATCTGGCTGGAAGTTCAATTTTATTGACAGTTTCGACTGATATCGTGGTGAGCTACCTTTTTTGCATATATAAGGAGGGTAGATGTTATTGGAATGCTATAGACATAGCAAAGCTATAGAATCTGGCTGGAAAATAGAATTATATTGACATTTTCGCCTAATATCGTGTTGAGCTACCTTTCTTGCATAAATAAGGAGAAAGGATTCTATTGGCCTGCAGTAGCCATCGCAATCCTATAGAATCTGGCTGGAAAATTCAATTTTACTGACATTTTCGGCAAATATCGTGGTGAGCTACCCTTCTTGCATAAATTAGGAGGAAAGATTATATTGGCGTGCTATAGCCAATGCAATGCTACAGAATCCGGCAGGAAAATTCAATTTCATTGACATTTAAGACTAATATCGTGGTGAGCTACCGTTACTGCATAATTAAGGCGGAAAGACTCCATTGGCGTGCTGTAGCCATTGCATTTCTATAGAATCTGGATGGAAAATCCAAATTTATTGACTTTTATGACTAATGTGGTGGCGAGATAACTTCCTTGCATAGGTAAGGAGGATAGATCCCTTTGGCGTGCTATAGCCACTACAACGCTATAGAATCTGGCAGGAAAATACAATTCTACTGACATTTTCGACTAATATCCTGGTGAGCCAGCTGTCTTGCATAAACAAGGAAGAAGGATTAAATTGGCGCGCTATAGCCATTTTATTGCCATGGAGTCTGCCTGGAAAGTTCAATTTCTTTGACATTTTTGACTAATACCTTGGTGAGCTAACTTTCTTGCATAAAAAAGGAGGAAAGGTTCTATCGGCGTGCTATAGCTGTTGCAATGCTCTCGCATCTGCGTGGAAAATTCAATTTTTCAGACATTTTCGACTAATATCGTGGTGAGCTACCTTTCTTGCATAAGTTAGGAGGAAAGATTCAATTGGCGTGCTATAGTCGTTGCAATGCTATAGAGTCTGGCTCGAAAGTTCAATTTTATTGACAGCTTCGACTAATATCGTGGTGAGCTATCTTTTTTGCATAAATAAGGAGGGTAGACGTTATTGGCGTGCTGTAGCCATTGCATTTCTGTAGAATCTGGATGGAAAATTCAAATTTATTCACATTTACGTCTAATATCGTGGCGAGATAACTTCCTTGCGTAGGTAAGGAGGAATGATCCTTTTGGCGTGCTATGGCCATTGCAATGTTCTGGAATCTGGCTGGAAAACGCAATTTTACTGACATTTTCGACTAATAGCGTAGTGAGCTACCTCTTTTGCATAAATAAGGAGGAAAGATTCTGTTGGCGTGCAACAGGCATTGCAATGCTATAGAATCGTGCTGGAAATTCAATTTTATTGACATTTTCGACTAATATCGCGTTGAGCTAACTTCCTTGCATAGGTAAGGAGGTAAGATCCATTTGGCGTGCTATAGCCATCGGAATGCTTTTGAATCTGGCTGGAAAATATAATTTCATTGACATTTTCGACTAATATCTTGGTGAGCTTCCTTTCTTGCATAAATAAGGAGGAAAGATCCTATTGGAGTGCTAGAGGCATTGCAATGCTATAGAACCTTCCTGAAAAATTCAATTTTACTGACATTTTCGCGTAATATCGTAGTGAGCTACCTTTCTTGCATGAATAAGGAGGAAAGGTTCTATTGGCGTGCTATAGTCATTGCAATGCTCTGGAATCAGGATGGAAAGTTCGAGTTTACTTATATTTTCGACTAATATCATGGTGAGCTGACTTCCTTGCATAAGTGAGGAGGGAAAATATTATTGGCGTGCTCTAGCCATTGCAATGCTCTGGAATCTGGATGGAAAATTCAAGTTTACTGATATTTTCGACTAATATCGTGGTGAGCTATCTTTTTTTGAATAAATAAGGAGGGTAGACGTTATTGGCGTGCTGTAGCCATTGAATTTCCATAGAATCTGGATGGAATATTCAAATTTATTGACATTTACGATTAATATCGTGGCGAGATAACTTCCTTGCATAGGTAAGGAGGAAAGATCCGTTTGGCGTGCTATAGCCATTGCAACGCTATAGAATCTGGCAGGAAAATACAATTTTATTGACATTTTCGACTAATATCGTGGTGAGCTATATTTCTTGCATAAGTAATGAGGAATGATCCTTTTGGCGTGCTATGGCCATTGCAATGCTTTGGAATTTGGCTGGAAAATTTAATTTTCCTGACATTTTCGACTAATATCGCGGTGAGCTAACTTTCTTACATAAGAAATGAGGAAAGATTCTGATGGCGTGCTATAGTCTTTGCAATGCTATAGAATCTGGCAGGAAAATAAAATGTTATTGGCATTTTCGACTAATATCGTGGTGAGCTGACTTTCTTGCATAAGTAAGAAGGGAAAATTCTACTGGCGTGCCATAGTCATGGCAATGCTCTGGAATCTGGCTGTAAAACGCAATTTTACTGACATTTTCGACTAATAGCGTATTGAGCTAACTCTATTGCATAAATAAGGAGAAAAGTTTCTGTTGGCGTGCTGTAGTCTTTGCAATGCTATAGAATCTGGATGGAAAGTTCAATTTTATTGACATTTTTGACTAATATCGCGTTGAGCTAACTTCCTTGCATAGGTAAGGAGGTAAGATCCATTTGGTGTGCTATAGCCATCGGAATGCTTTTGAATCTGGCTGGAAAATATAATTTCATTGACATTTTCGACTAATATCGTGGTGAGCTGACTTCCTTGCATAAGTAAGGAGGGAAAATTCTACTGACGTGCTATAGCCATTGGAATGCTCTGGAATCTGGCTGTAAAACGCAATTTTTCTGACATTTTCGAATAATAGCGTAGTGAGCTACCTCTTTTGCATAAATAAGGAGAAAAGATTCTGTTGGCGTGCTGTAGTCTTTGCAATGCTATAGAATCTGGCTGGAAAGTTCAATTTTATCGACATTTTCTACTAATATGGTGGTGAGCTGAGTCTCTGGCATAAATAAGGAAGAAAGATTCTGTTGGCGTGCTATAGTATCTGCAATGCTACAGAATCTGGCAGGAAAATAAAATGTTATTGACATTTTCGACTAATATCGTGGCGAGATGACTTCCTTGCATAGGTAAGGAGGAAAGATCCCCTTGGCGTGCTACAGCCATTGCAATGCTATAGAATCTTGCAGGAAAATACAATGTTATTGACATTTTCGACTAATATCTTGGTGAGCCATATTTCTTGCATAAGTAAGGAGGAATGATCCTTTTGGCGTGCTATGGCCATTGCAATGCTCTGGAATCTGGCTGGAAAAATCAGTGTTACTGACATTTTCGACTTATATCCTGGTGAGCTAGCTTTCTCGCATAAATAAGGAGGAAAGATTCTGTTGCCGTGCTATAGGCACTGCAATGCTATAGAATCTAGCTGGAAAATTCAATTTCATCGACATTTTCGACTAATATCGTGGTGAGCTGCGTCTCTGGCATAAATAAGGAAGAAAGATTCTGTTGGCGTGCTATAGGCATTGCAATGCTACAGAATCTTGATGGAAAGCTCAATTTTATTGCCTTTTTTCGACTAGTATCGTTATCAGCCAACTTTCTTGCATAAATAAGGAAGAAGGATTCATTTGGCGCGCTATAGCCATTACAATGCTATAGAATCTGTCTGGAAAGTAAAATGTTATTGACATTTTCGACTAATATCGTGGTGAGCTAACTTTCTTGCATAAGTACGGAGGAATGATCCTTTTGGCATGCTATAGCCATTGCAATGATATTGAGTGTGATTGGAAAATTCAATTTTAATGACATTTTTGTCTAATATCGTGGTGAGCTAACTTTCTTGCATAAATAAGAATAGAAGATTCAATTGGTCCGCTATAGCCATTGCAATGCTGTAGAATCTGGCTGGAAAATATAAGTTCATTGACATTTTCGACTAATATCTTGGTGGGCTTACTTTCTCGCATAAATAAGGAAGAAGGATTCAATTTGCGCGCTACAGCCGTTGCAATGCTATAGAATCTGCCTGGAAAGTTCAATTTCATGGACAGTTTCTACTAATATCGTGGTGAGATAACTTTCTTGCATAAATAAGGAGGAAAGATACTATTGGCATGCTACAGCCACTGCAATGCTATAGAATCTGCCTGGAAAAGGCTGGAAAATATAACTTCATTGTCATTTTCGACTAATATCTAGGTGAGCTTACTTTCTTGCATAAATGAGGAGGAAAAATATTATTGCCGTGCTATTCCAATTGCAATGCTCTGGAATCTGTCTGGAAAATTCAATTTTACTGTCATTTTCGACTAATATCGTTGTGAGCTGACTTCCTTGCATAAGAAAGAAGGGAAAATTCTATTGGCGTGCTATAGCCATTGCAACGCTCTGGAATCTGGCTGTAAAACTCAATTTTACTCACATTTTCGACTAATATCGTAGTGATCTACCTTTTTTTGCATAAATAAGGAGGAAGGATTCTGTTGGCGTGCTATAGTCTATGCAATGCTATAGAATCTGGCTGGAAAGTTCAATTTTATTGACAGTTTCTACTCATATCGTGGTGAGATAACTTTCATGCATAAATAAAGAGGAAAGATACTATTGGAGTGCTATAGCCATTCCAATGCTGTAGAATCTGGCTGGAAAATATAACTTCATTGTCATTTTCGACTAATATCTAGGTGAGCTTACTTTCTTGCATAAATAAGGAGGAAAAATACTATTGCCGTGCTATTGCAATTGCAATGCTCTGGAATCTGTCTGGAAAATTCAATTTTACTGACATTTTCGACTAATATCGTTGTGAGCTGACTTCCTTGCATAAGAAAGGAGGGAAAATTCTATTGGCGTGCTATAGCCATTGCAACGCTCTGGAATCTGGCTGTAAAACTCAATTTTACTCACATTTTCGACTAATATCGTAGTGATCTACCTTTTTTTGCCTAAATAAGGAGGAAGGATTCTGTTGGCGTGCTGTAGTCTATGCAATGCTATAGAATCTGGCTGGAAATTTCAATTTTATTGACAGTTACGACCAATATCGTGGAGAGCTATCTTTTTTGCATATATAAGGAGGGTTGATGATATTGGCGTGCTATACACATAGCAAAGCTATAGAATCTGGCTGGAAAATAGAATTTTATTGACATTTTCGCCTAATGTCGTGGTGAGCTACCTTTCTTGCATAAATAAGGAGCAAAGGCACTATTGGCGTGCTCTAGCCATTGCAATGCTCTGGAATCTGAGTGGAAACATCAAGTTTACTGTCATTCTACTATAAT
>NW_016924534.1:0-770 GCF_001483705.2 Eufriesea mexicana
TATTTGGAAAATAATCTTTTTGGAGAAAAATAACTTTTTAATTTCTTTACCTGGATGAGCAAACATTAAATTTATTATTCCAATATTTTTATTTGGAAAATAACCCTTTTGGAGAAAAATAACTTTTTAATTTCTTCACCTGGATGAGGAAATATTAAATTTATTATTAAAATATTTTAATATTTGGAAATGTTAATGTTTGAAAATTGTTGGATTATAGGTATAGTGTATATAGCGCTATATAACGTTTTATATAGCATTTTGTGAAGATATTTAGAGCATTATTAATAACGTAATTCTACGATGGAAAATAACCTTTTTGGAGAAAAATATTTTCTACGTTTCTTCACCTGGATGAGCAAATATTAAATTTATTATTCCAATATTTTTATTTGGAAAATAATCTTTTCGGAGAAAAATAACTTTTTAATTTCTTTACCTGGATGAGCAAATATTAAATTTATTATTCCAATATTTTTATTTGGAAAATAATCTTTTTGAAGAAAAATAACTTTTTAATTTTTTCACACCTGGATGAGGAAATATTAAATTTATTATTAGAATATTTTAATATTTGGAAGTGTTAATGTTTGAAAATTTTTGCATTATAGGTATAGTGTATATAGCGCTATATAACGTTTTATATAGCATTTTGTGAATATATTTAGAGCATTATTAATATTTATTTTAATATACGTAATTCTACGATGGAAAATAACCTTTTTGGAGAAAAATAATTTCTACGTTTCTTCACCTGGATGAGCAAATAT
>NW_016924535.1:0-997 GCF_001483705.2 Eufriesea mexicana
GAAATACTAGAGCGCTGTAGAGGACCGGAATCCACCTAATAGCAGTGTGCAGCACGAAAGCTACAGGTATCCTGACCACACATGTCCTGATCCAAACAAACTGAACATAACATGTCTCAGCATAAAGTGCCGAGACAACAATTGCTGGCCTTCCCAGAGCAAAGCAGAAAACATTAGAGCACTGTAGTGCGCAGAAATCCATCTAATAGCAGGCTATAGCAATAAAGTCATTGCCACCCTACGCTAACCTATCTAATCGTATCATGAACGAACGTGTCCTATATCACGCTAACGTGCCGCGAGCACTATTGCTAACCTCCTCAGAGCAATGCAGAACACATTAGTGCCGTGTAGGGCGTAGAAATCCATATAATCGCAGTATATATCAGAAAAGTCAAAGCTACCGAAGCCAAACACAAACAAGCAGAACGTAACCAAATATAGCATTACGCAACCTAACGTCCCGAGACCGATATTATTGCCCTACCCAGAGCGAAGCGGAAATACTGGAGCACAGTAGAGCTCAGGGACCCACCGAGCAGCAGTGTACAGCACAGAAGTTATAGCTATCCCGGCCAAACTTAGTCTGACACAACCGAATCGAACGTAACCTGACTCACCATAACGAGCCGGGACCAACATTTCTGGCCTTGCCAGAGTCAAACTGAAAATGGTAGAGCACTGTAGGGAACAGAAATCCACCTAATAGCAGAATACAGCACTAAAGACAAAACAATCCCTTCCTAACCTATCCAAACGCGACATTAGCAAAGGTAACCCAAGCCACATTAGCAAAGGTAACCCAATTCGACCTAAAGTGCCGCGACAGCCATTGCTGACCAACAGAGATTCAAGTGGAACACATTAGTGGAAAGTAGTACGCAGTAAGCCATATAATCGCTGGTCATAGCAGAAAAGTCAAAGCTACCCATACCACACCCACTGAAACATAGCCAAACCAGGCGTGACCTAACACAAACTAACGTGCCGCGGAATC
>NW_016924536.1:0-318 GCF_001483705.2 Eufriesea mexicana
ACAGCCATCTACTTGCCAGAGAATAAGACTATGCAAAATCTATAAGCTGTCATAGCTTGGTGATTAGATCGCCTGACGTCTTCAATCCAATGGCAAGTACAGCCATCTACTTGCCAGAGAATAGGTCCCTTCAAAGTCTATTACATGTTATAGCTTGGTGAATAGATCGCCTGACGCCTTCAATCCAATGGCAATTTCAGCTATCTACTTGCCAGAGGATAGGTCTATTCATAATCTATAACATGTTATAGCTTTGCTAATAGATCGCCTAACGCCTTCAACACAATGGCAAGTACAGCCATCTAAGTTCCAGATAAT